>NC_038241.2:10454915-10672757 GCF_000004515.6 Glycine max
CCAGGCCCAAGCAGCAGCTGCGGCCCATGCTCAACTCCAGGCTCATTTGCAAGCTCAGGGGTTGAGTCTTAATCAGAACCAGGCTGGTGGTTTGGGTGTGTCGTCGCCGTCGATTTCCACGCCGGGTAATGCGAGTGGGAAACGGATCCCTATGAAACCCCCCATGCGGCCGGTTGGGTTTTCCCCTCCCAACAGCTTCTCGCCTTTGAGACCGATGGAGCTCACGCCTGCTGCTCGGAGGAAGAAGCAGAAGCTCCCCGAGAAACAGCTGCAAGATAAAGTGGCTGCTATTCTGCCCGAGTCTGCGTTGTATACGCAGCTTCTCGAGTTTGAGTCTCGCGTTGACGCTGCACTTGCTAGAAAGAAGGCTGACATCCAGGAAGCGCTCAAAAACCCGCCATGTATTCAGAAAACTCTTCGTATTTATGTATTTAATACTTTTGCTAATCAAATTCGCACGATTCCGAAGAAGCCAAATGTGGAGCCTCCAACCTGGACGCTAAAGATAGTTGGGAGGATATTGGAGGATGGTGTTGACCCTGATCAGCCAGGAGTAGTTCAGAAGTCGTCTCCTTTGTATCCAAAGTTTTCAGCTTTCTTTAAAAGAGTAACCATTTCTTTGGATCAGAGACTTTATCCCGATAATCACATTATTTTGTGGGAGAATGCTCGATCACCTGCTCCACATGAAGGTTTTGAAGTAAAGAGGAAAGGGGATAAAGAATTTACAGTGAATATACGGCTGGAAATGAATTATGTGCCAGAGAAGTTTAAGCTTTCACCAGCTTTGACAGAAGTTCTTGGTATTGAGGTTGATACCCGCCCGAGAATTGTTGCTGCGATCTGGCACTATGTGAAGGCTAGGAAATTGCAAAACCCAAATGACCCTTCTTACTTTCACTGTGATCCGCCTCTTCAGAAAGTATTTGGAGAAGAAAATATGAAGTTTACAATGGTTTCTCAGAAAATATCATCTCATTTGTTCCCCCCACAGCCTATACTTTTGGAGCATAAGATTAAGCTCTCTGGAAACAGTCCTGCTGGTACTGCTTGTTATGATGTGATGGTTGATGTTCCTTTTCCTATTCAGAGGGAGTTGTCTGCTTTATTGGCTAACGTGGAAAAGAACAAAGATATTGAGACATGTGATGAAGCAATATGTGGAATCATTAGAAAAATCCACGAGCACCGTAGGAGACGGGCATTCTTTCTTGGTTTCAGTCAATCGCCAGTAGAATTTATTAATGCATTGATTGAATCTCAAAGCAGGGATCTGAAACTTGTATCCGGAGAACCTAGTCGCAATGCAGAAAAAGAGCGTCGTTCAGATTTCTTCAACCAACCATGGTAAGATCTATCTCTTAGTTTGTTTGTCCCACACTGTTTTGTTTTGTTTTATTTTATGTTTTGCTCAACTCCTCTGCATATACCCTTCTTTAGTTATTTGCAAATTAATACATTACCATCTGTTGAACTTGGCTATGATTGACCTGTTTTGAGAATAATAACTTAGAATCCATATTTATATTTTACTGATGAATAGTTCCCTTAGTTTAGGGTGATGGTATGATCTATAACTTGGACTGTATGTTAGTTGATTGATACACTTGAACCAACCCACAGTCACGGGAGGATTTCATTCCAAAATTCAGATGTGACTAAAAAATGCATGTTTTTCTTTTGAGCAAATTACACCAACATGTCCTGAGGTTTCTTGAGATTTCACTTTTGGTACTTGTGACCGTTAAAAGTGGATTTGGACAGTGTCATGTGCTTTTTCTTGAATGTTACTACCTCTGGTCCTATATATAATAACAAATTTACTTTTTGGTTGATTCTAATTATAAGAAACAATTATTAGTTTTCAAACTTATTCAAGGTTAAATTTCTTTTATACCCTCAATTTATTGTTAATTAGCTTTGTTTACTAGGCACTCACTCATTGCCTCATTGGATTATGAGTACTGGCATTAAATGTGACCATCACTTGCAAAACTTAAGGGTATTTTTTGAATAAAATTTGAATTTATGATAGTATTAAATGTGACCACCACTTTTCTTGGTCTTGATAATTTTTCCTATTTTTCTTATATATATAGGATCAGAGGAAGTATTATGTAAATAAATACACATCAGTTACTGTCATTGTGAAATTTCATATCTTGTTTGACAACTTGAGCAGGGTTGAAGATGCTGTTATTCGTTACCTGAATCGCAAACCAGCTGCGGGAAGTGATGCTCCAGGAAGCACATGACTCCAGTCCATATTTTAGTCGTTCATTATCCCTTTTGGCGATGTATTTGAAGATATATACCATGAGAATTTCTGAAGTAGCTAGTTTTCCAACTTCCATTCTGTATTACTGGCCGGAAAGAATGCTGCTCCATAGTGATAATATACAATATGTTGTTGTATGGGTAGTGTGATCACATTTAGTTGCAGTGCTGATAATTGCTTGTTAGGTGATAAATGGTACCACAGTTTCACGTCTTAGTTGTAGTCAACTGTGGTGGATTCTTTGGTTACCTCATTGTTCATTTCTCCACGCAAGATGTTTTATATTATGAGAAATTGTATTAGGAATGATTGATTGGTGTACAGTATCTTCAGTTGTCGTGTGACAACACGAGAAAACAAATGTTGCACCCCCATGACTGTCGTATTCCATCCATCTATGGGTTCCGTTGACGTTTATTTTTGGACCGTGGTGCTTGTTCAATTATGAATGTTAGTAGTAGTTATACATAAATAATTCTCTAACAGGAAATTTCGGTTGCTTTTCGTCTTTTACTCTCACTCAACTTCAAACAATGCAAATCTACTCAAACAAGGGTGTTACTAGGTGCACCAGCATTATTGTTGGTGCACCTAGCATCACTTAAAAATGTCAGAAATGTCCCTTAAATGTTTTGTTGTGCGGATCAAGTTGATCCGTGGAAAGAATCCTGCAGATCAACTTGATCCGTGTAACATAGGTGGACTAAACACGGATCAAGTTGAATCGTGAGTTTTTCACGGATTAACTTGATTTGCAAGCATTACATGGATCCACTTGATCTGCGAGTTTTCCACAGATTAACTTGATTTACAGGAGATTGAAATTTTTAAAAAAGTTTAACTTTATTGAAACTTAATTTTAAATGGCATTTGTAACATTAGTTTAACATTTCTAATTTACTTACTTTCATTCATAATATGTCGATGAATTTTGAATGAATTTGTTATAAATTTCGGATCAAATAATTTAAACATAATTGACAAAAAAATAATAATATTATAAACTAATATTATTAATCAAAATAACTTAAAATATACAAAATGCTAAGTCAAATAGATCGTCAAAAACTAATGATATCTAAAGTGTGAATAAACTATTGTTGATCCGTGCGGCGCCTATGTCGAGACCTCACGTCTTCTGTGACACCCCTGGCAATCCTGAGGCATTTTTGGATGACCTCTTCATGTGTGGATGTGCCTGACGCATTTAGATGCTGCTCCAACGCCTCCGCGATCGCATGGCAAGCCTCCTGTTAAATAAAAAACAAACGAATTATACAAATTAGTATTAAAATAATTGAAGTAAATGACATACATCTAACCAAATAGTAACACTTACCACTGCATGTCTGCACTCGTCCGCATCAGGATCCGCATGTGTCGATGCTGGTGCTGCCTCATGAGGGATATGACAGGGTTGCGTCGCATATGCATCTCGAGGAGGATCCGTCGATGGCGCAGTCATGAATGGATGTGATATGACGAAGAACCAATCTATGTAGTCAGACGCTCACTGACCTGGCATAACACATAGATCATCTGTTGTCGCCAGATGGTCTGAGTAGTGCGTCCAAGTATCGTCCACATCATCATATGACACCCATGAATGGACAGGGTGTGCAGGAATGCATTGGATGTAGTCGAACAGGCGCATAACCCTCGTCGGTCTGTATCTGACAACAATAGGCCCTCAGCGGAGCTGTCCCGAGAAGCACGAAATCGGATGAAAGTCCTGCACAAGTCGGTGCTCCACATATGGCATCCAGTAGACATCTGGGATCCTCAGACGATCCAGCTGTTGCCTGTACGTCGCTGTAGATACCTTCTTCACAGTCTTTTTCGTCACAATCCACCGACACGCACGTAGTGACACCTCGTCGTAGTCCGGATTAGCATTGCACTCCGCAACTGACGGAAAGTGCTCGTATATCCAACACTACAGTGTTTACACAAAAATTATACATGTTACTTAAATATACACCCATTAAAACATTGTTGTAAATAAATTATGAAATACATGTTAATTACCTGTAACAAGGTGATGTAACCAACAAGCTGTCGGCTGGTGTTGAGACTGGTATCATTAAGTTGATCATACATATGGACGAGGCCAGTAGCTCCCTATGCATACCGCCCAGCAAGAGTGAGGTCACGGAATGCCTATATGTGTGAGACATGAACATGGGTTGCACTCTTATTGGCAAAAAGAGTGCAACCCAAAAGATGTAGAAGATAAGCGCGAGCGGCAGTTGTCTAGTGCTGCATCTGACATCTGTGCTGGTATACGTCTCGTAGCCATTGCAGGCGTACATATGGTCCACCACATTAGCCTGTCTCGGCCATGGCCACCTCTGCTGAGACCATCAATAACTCAACCAATAGCACCACCGCCTTGTCGGTGCGCAGAGGCTGGAAGTCATCGAATGCGCCAACGATAGGCAAATGGAGAAGAGACATGACGTCGTCCAGCGTGATCGACACCTCCTCCACATGAAGATGGAAACTAGAAATCTCCCGATGCCACCTATCCACAAAGGAGGATATAAGTCCCCGATCGCCGGCGTCTATCGAACACGCGATCAAAGGACTTAATCCTGTCCTAGCAACCATGTCTGCAATTTCAGGAACAAGTCTGCCAAGTTATGCACCTTCCTCCCATGGGAGCATAACTTCAACTGAGGATGTTCCTAAATTGAAGTACAAAGGAACACACAATTTGTTCAAATAACGTCAATCAATAACCAAAAACTCAAAAAAAAAAAAAGTTAACTAACTTTAATCTTAAATATATGTTCAGACCATACGCTGCCCGCAACATGGTCAACATACTCTGTAAGCACTGATGGGTCACTGGGTCCACCAAGAAATCCCACAGGCTCGTCCCCGTCATTCTCTACACCGGTATCCTGTGCGTCAGTCTATGCACCGGTGTCCTGTGCGACAACATCTACCATGGGCTCATCCCCAGCTATAGCAGCCTCTGCCTCTGGTACCGCAGGCGAGTCCGCAGGTTACCACAGGCACATCATCGTCAAGAATGACTGGTACCCGTCGCCTACGTGCCGATGCGATCGGCCTTTGGCGCTGGGGAGCACCGTCAGTATCATCACCATCCCCTCCTCTCCCCAAACCTTTGGCACCAACCTTACGTAACACACGGCCTAATCCTCTAGTCTTAACCATGATCTGCAAATGTTGTGCTGTTATACACAAGTAAATTTGCCAAAGCAATTTTCCTTTTTCTCATTTTCTAAACGAATGATGGGTGTTATACTTGTAGGTTATGATTTTGAATGTGTCTAAAAGGTGTGTTAATAAGCATTAACTACGCATTATGCTTGTTAACTAGGTATTATACTTGTTAATTAACAATAAAATCACTTTGGCCAAATAACTATAAAGGAACCATAAAGGAACTTAATTGACTAAATATGAGTTGAATGTGTATGTGTTTCCTTTCTTTATTTGGGAGGAGAAGAAAACCTTACATTAATATCTACATGTGATGATTATTATAGCATAATGGAAAGCATGATCAAGACAAAAAACTTCCCGTTTTACTATCAGATAAGAAGAAGCGAGAAAGTGGTGGTACATGTGGAAACAAGAATAACAATTAATAATAAGTGGTGGCCTTTCAATGGTGCTTGTTCCATAGTCAAGTGATTGAGGTTGACAAACACCAATTTGAAGGTGAATATGGGAAAACCTGACAATGATGATACTGATTGTGGAACTAAAAGTAGAAAGCAATAAGGAAATAACAACATGAAGAAAGTGTTGTTTCACACAGAATTTGACAAGCTTTGATTACCTAATTGATCATAATTAGGTAACATCATGTTTGGCTTAATGTTAGTTACACTATCATTATCCTATTGGAAATTAATTAGGTAAAATTACTAGTAGAACTAGTACAAGCCTAAGCAAGAATTGTTGCATTGTGATGGTTTTTGAAATTTGATTTGGTTTGGTTTCGAGAAATTTGGTGTTTTGTGTTTGGGTTTGGACCTTGGAATGATTATTTTTCCATCAAATGCTTCTTCTTTCATGGTTAGTAGTTAATTGTTCTCTTTTGTTGGGATTTAATGTAATTGGTCCCTTTCGTGTGATTTGTACCTTGTTTCTATTTCAATTAAAGATTCTTATTGTTATTGTTCTATGCTTAATGTTTGTTTTTAGCCTAATCAGTAAAGAGGAATGGTCATCAATAAAACCATTCTTCTTAATAGAAGTATCTTGATTACACTAATTAATGAGTTTGATAGTGGCCATAAAGAGGATTGTTCTATTAACTTTGCAACCATAAAGGAACTTAATTGAGTAAAAGCACATTCAACTTTGTTTGTTGGCTATCTAACTTAGAATGGCATGGGAGCTATGCTTAAATACATGAATTTGGAAGTTACAAGTTGCTCTATACAGTGAATGCTGGATGTGAAGTACCAACAAAAACAACATTAAGGAGTATTGTAGTATTACAAGCTTTACTATTACAAACCAAGCTTAGTGTGTGTTTCACATAAGCCTAAATGCCTAAAAAATAAGCATAAATCTTAATAAAAATCATTTTTCATAAAATATAACCTAATTGATAATTTTTAAAATTCAAAAATATTCTCAACGCTTCACGCGGATCTAGTTGATATGAAGTCTTCACGCGGATCAAGTTGATCCGCATTAATCCTGCGGATCAACTTGATCCGCGTGAAGCCTTCGGTAGAACTTCATTCGCATTCTGCCTACGGATCATCTTGATCTGCATTAAGCTTCAACCTATGCAGATCATCTCACACTAATGCGGACCAACTACATTCACGCTATGCATACGCGGATCAACCACAAACATACAACATCAATGGAAACGCAAACGACAAGAGAGTGGCTTACCTCGACAATGCCGCGAGCTGAAGAAGAAGAACATGAACACAGCACGGGACGCGACCTCAACAAGAAGTAGACCAACACACCATGACAGCGTAGGAATGCATTGGGTGAAGAAGCATGCCACGACAGAAAAAAAAGAAAGAAAGAAGAAGACGAAGCAAGAGCTGCGTGAGGAAGAAAGGAAGAAGAATGCCAAAAGTGGGAGAGAGAAACAAGTTGGGTGCACTAAAACCTTTTAAAAAATGTTAGGGGTAATAAAGTCTTTCTACATTAAGTGCTGGGTGCACCAGCAAAATTGCTGGGTGCACCTAGCAACACCCCTCAAACAATCGTGAATATAAACAAGGCATAACCACAACCACACAATGCAAATCTTATGTCAATAGTGAATTAAAATTAAACATTATCATAACTGCTTTAAGAAACTAGTTTCTCTTAATCTTTTTAGGAAAGTTTAGCAAACATAAAAGTCTTAAACAAAACTATTATTAATATTAATTATTAACAAAACAATATACCTCTTAATGCACATTTTTAATATACTTTTTATTATTATTCAATAACTTAAATAAGTTTTTGTTCTCAATAAATAAAGGTGTTTTAGAATTTAATCCTGTAAATCTTTTTTCTTTTGTTTAGTCTTTTAAAGATCTATTTTGCTCTATCATGTATCAACATTAATTGATGACCTCACAATATCGTTGGAGAATGATAGTCTATTAAGCTATAATGTCATCACAAAGTCTATTAAGCTAGATATGCACACTCCTACCAATATCCAGGAAGTCTAGAAGCTGAATAGTAAACCAACATCCTTGTCCAGGTTCCTCTCACAAAAAAGTGTAGCCATTCTACAAGATGCTAAGGAAAATTGAGCCATTCCTATGGGATGAAGCCTATGAACAAGCCTTCTTGTCCTTCAAGAAGACAATTGCCACATCTCCAGTCCTATGTCAATCCAAGCTAGTAGTACCTCTACTCATATACCTCTCAGTAGATGACAAGGCCATTAGCTTAACCCTCATACAAAAGGAAGGGAAACACCAGCTTCCTATCTATTTCACCAGCTGCATCCTTCACGATGTTGAGAAGCGATACCAGATGATCAAGAAGGTAGTACTGGTACTTATTACCTTGGCTTGACGCCTCAGACCATACTTTCAAAGTTACCAAGTGGTAGTCAAGATGAACTACCCCATCAAGCAGGTGTTATGAAAGCCTGAACTGACAGGAAGGATGGTAGTATGGTCCGTAGAAGTGTCAGAGTTTAATCTTCAGTATGAACCTCAAGACCCCATGAAGACACAATTCATGACAGATTTTCTCGCAAAATTTGTTGGCAATGACCAAACCACCCCAGACTGGTGGAACCTCTACATGGACAGTGCGTCCTACATGAAGGGAAGTGGGGCAGGTATTATCCTCAAAGGCCTTAACAACGTCACTTTAGGGCAAGGTCTCAAGCTTAACTTTAAAGCCTCAAACAATCAAGCCGAGTACGAGACACTTACAGTAGGCCTAAAACTAGCAAAAGAAGTTAGGGCCAAGAAGCTAAGGTGCTACACCGACTCACAGCTTGTCCAAGGGCAAGTTGCTAACATATATCAGACCAAGAAAATAGTACTACTCAAGTACTACCATATTGTCCAAATTCTCATTGACAACTTTGAATGCTTTGCAATGTAATACATACCCAGGGAGAGCAACACAGAGCAAACCTGTTCTCCAAGTTGGCTATCACAAAAAAGACTAGGCATCTCAATACCAACATCCAAGAGACACTCCAAGCTTCCACCATAGACACCAAGAAGGTTATGGCAGGAAAAGAAGAGGAACCAGACTACATGACCTCCTACAAGAATTTTCTAATTCAGGGGGTGTTGCTACCAGACGAGGATGAACCCCGACACCTAAAATGAAAGGCCAGCTACTACGTCATCCTTGATGGCAAGTTATTCAAGAGAGGGTTGACAACACCCTTGCTCAAATGCCTGAACAACCAACAAGCAAATTATGTCATACGAGAACTTCATGAAGTGATCTACGGTCTCTATACTAGAGGACGCTCCCTTGCAACCAAAGTGGTGCGTGCCAGCTACTATTGGCCGACACTTAGGGCCAACACCCTCGACTTCACAAAAAGGTGCAGGCAATGCCAAGAATTCGTAGATGTTACACGTACCCCTCATGACAATCTCTATAGCTTGAGCTCCCCTTGTCATTTTGCCATGCGGGGAATGGACATATTGGGACTACTACCAAAAGCCCTAGGAGCGGTCAAATATTTACTAGTTGTCATCGAAATGAATTGAGGCAAGGATGTTACACGAAATCTCAGCCAACAAGGTAGAAAAATTCACTTGGAAACACTTCATATGAAGATATGGCCTCCCCTGCGCCATTGTCACCGACAATGGTACTCAATTTAAAGATCAGGCTTATGAAGAATGCATGACGAGACTAGGCGTCAAACACCTCGTGACTTCTATCAGACATCCCTAGACCAATGATCAGGTGGAGGAAGCAACTAGAGTTATCCTCAAGGCCTTGTGCACCAGACTCAACAAGTCCAAGGGTCTATGGAAGGAGGAACTCCCTAGCGTACTCTGTGCCTATCACTATTCACCCCACACAAAAACCAACGAAACTCTTTTTCAACTCAAATATGACACAAACACCATGATCCCTGTTGAAGTCTGGGAACCTTTGACATGAAGACTATTGTTTCAGGAACAAAAAAATGAAGAAAACATGAGGGTATAACTAGAAACAAAAGACAAAGTCCATAGAATCAAAGAAGAGGCTACTAAGCTCCAAGCATCAAGCAGGTATAATACAAAGGTTTAGCCTCGAGCCTTTCAACTTGACAACCTCATATGGCGAGTATGAGGTGAAGCTAGAAAAGATTCCCGAGCAGGAAAGCTTGGACCCAACTGGGAAGGCCCATTCAGGGTCATAGCAAGCCTAGATAATGGACCATACAAGCTACATGAACCTGATGGTAAAGCAATTCCAAGAACATGGGATGCTACCCATTTGAAGTTCTATTTCAGTTGACACCACAACAAGACCGAGTGTTGTACTCATTTTCCTACTTAAGTCTTTGTCCCGAAAGAGAAAAATTAGGGTTTTGGCTTGAGAGGTTTTAACGAGGCGCATCTGGAGAACAAAGGGAACTTTTACTCAATTGAATACATTGAATAAAATTCTACCTACCTTCACCTTTTATAATTTTCTTGTGTCGACCCTACAAAGGTTTATTAAACCCAAGGCCCGCCCTTGGTAAGCCTCGACAAAATCCAGGACAGACGTGTCCCTGGTCGCATTTCCAAAGGCTTGTCAAACCCAAGGTCTACCCTTGGTGAGTCTCACTTCTCCAAAGGCTCGTCAAACCCAAGGTTTGCCCTTGCTGAGTCTCTTATCTCCAAAGGCTCGTCAAACCCAAGGTCCACACTTGGTGGGTCTCGCTTCTATAAAGGCTCATCAAACCCAAGGTCCGCCCTTGTTGAGTCTCACTTCTTGAAAGGCTCGACAAACCCAAGGACAACCCTTGGTGAGCCTCACCAAAACCCTGGACAAACACGTCCTTGGTCTACCCTTGTAAGTTTCCCTATTATTAAATTTTATTTGTGTAGGAATACAAATTTGTAGGAGCACAAAAAAATCCAAGGTCTACCCTTGGTAAGCATTCCTAAAAGAAACCCAAGGTCTGCCCTTGGTACACACTCCTACAAAAACCCAAGGCCTGCCCTTGGTAAGCTCATTCCTTTGGAACTATGACAAGCATAGCCAAAGGTTCAGATTAAATCATATGTCCTCAAGTAATAGGTACCACTTGACTTGTTAGCAGGACCCCTCAACCAAGGGGCAACCATAATAAGTCCTCATCGACCTTAGGTGAGAAGCTCCGTAAAGCGAAAGGAAGCGTCACCAGATGATTGATGAGACCTTTAACCAGGTTGAAATTAAACTTGAGATTATCGCAGGTCATCTAGTTCTCTATTTCACACAAGATTGTCAAGGTCCTGCTTCCTACATCATCAATATTTCACTCTTATCAAGGCGACCTATCCTTACTACCACAAGCAACAGAGCATTGCATAAAAAAAGGCAACATATAAGACATACAACAAAGCATAATTTCATCAACAAAGGAAAGCAAATGCAATATAAAAGAAGAATAACTGTCAAAATTACAAAGTCGTTTCAACCCAAATCTAGTAAAGAAAGAACATAAAGAAAGGGCAGCCTAAACAATGGTCCCATCACCTTGGTCTTCGCCAACATCCTCCTTCATAATAGCATCTATTTCCTCTTTGTCAAGCAGTTCACTATCCTTCACATCCTTGAATGGGTCAAAAAAACCCAAGTCAAGATCCTTGGCGAAGATCTTAGCTTGCCTGATGATCTTATGAAAGCCTTTTTCATGCTGCTCAATGGCTTCCTTCTTGTACACCAACAACTCCTCTTCAAACTCTTTGTTGGCCTCTCTCTTCTTTGACACCCTCTGCTCAGACTCCTCCAGCTTGGACTCCGACTCCCTCAACCAGGCCTGGAGGTCAGCAACCACCTTGGCAAGCTCATCTTTTCTACGTAGTGCTCTCCATCTTGTCCACCAATTCATTCTTCTCCCTCAGCAAGTCATTGCAGTGCCCAGCCAGCTCGTCACCATTGAGTGCGCAATAGCTTGGCAAGAACACCACCAACCATAGACGACAACTAGTGGTTAGACCTAACAGCTTCGGAAAAGGAGACAGTGGTGTTGGCCACCTTGGGATGCTCCACTCTCCAAATAGTCTGAGTAGTGGTCCTCCACTTGGCAATCTCAACCTCTAAGGATGCCACCTTGCTTAGAGCTTCCTGGTACCATTGTCCATTTTCCTCCAGAATCACCAGACTTCTTTGGAGGAAGACTTTTGTAGAATCAGTTGCATTCTGAACCCCAACTGACTGAATAAGATTTTTATCAAAAGAAGACACAAAGCCAATAAGGGTTTTCTGCTCTGGCTTATAACCCATACCCTATAGTGAATCCGTATAATGAGAAGTGTAGATGTAATCTAAGGAAACACTAGGGTGAAAAGAGGAGGAAGGCGATGCTGATGCCAACATAGTTGGGGAGGGAACTAACGGAGCTAAAAAAGAAGAAGGCGACATTTCTGGAGCACTCATGGTCGTCACACTAATTCTTAGAAGGCATAACAATGGTGGACATAGGAGCCACAACATGACCGATCAAAGACACTGACATAATAACCGCAACAACAAGAGAAGCATAAACCCTAGAATAGGAAGGGAAGAAAGGGTCGGAGGAGCATGAGCAACAACAATAGTAGGAGCAGGAGTAGTAGCTTGGACGACCGATGGAGTTGAAGGTGAACCCTATGAACTAGAGGGGCGGCCCTAGCCAAGAAAAAAGTGTTAATTTAGGTCAACATTAGACACAAAGGAAGACAAGGAAAAATATTTTACCGTCCAAGGCAGCGAGAGGATCGTCTGCCGAATGAAGAGACAAAATGTCCTATGCATCCGACGAGGTGGTAGTTGCTCTAAGATAGCCTTGTCAACCTTCTCCACTAGGGTCAACAAATCCTTGTCAAAAGACTTGAACCTAGTAGCGTTTGATTGCCAATAAAACAGGAAGCGGGGTTCCCCATCCTGGTTGAACAATAGTGGCAACCTATTAGCCATAACGTCAGTAGCTATGACCTTGAAGAAACAGTCCTTGAAGCAACAAAAAACATTCGAGTCAAACTTGAACAACTTCATGGAGGGACACACTATTCAAAGAGTCCCAACCTATCTTGCCAATCAATTTCATTTGGAAAAAAATACAAAAATATCAGCACACTGGGCCGTATGTTGAAGAAAGGGCACAGGACCTCAAAGGCCCTCACCATAGCCTAACTATTGGCATGAAGCTGAGAAAGTACCACATTTAAGTGCTCAAGCATAGTACATTGAAAAGAGTTCAAGGGGAGAAGAAAACCCAAAACCTCAAAGAGACATTTGTACATGAAAAAGAAAGGCAGATTACCTGACACCACCCTCAAAAAAGGGAAATCGTCACTCCTGTAAGCCTGGACGGTTATCCTGCTGGAGTCCTCGGGGTTTGCTAACCTTAGTTGAGGTTGCAAAGTAGCAACGTTCTCCATGGAGGTAATGGAGGACCGATATTTCAACACATTGTCCCATACCCACTCATAGCCAATGACGATAGAAGGGGATGAGGGCGATCCAACACTATGGTTATGCCGTACACGGGGGGAAGCCTTAACGTCCCCACCACCAGTCCTTCTCTCTCCCCTAGAAGTAGAAGGGGGAAGGATCACCGTGACCAGAATGGGTTACTATCCAAAGAGGCAGCAAAAGGTTGCACCCTGCAACGGAGGCGATAAGTACCTCCTCCAACATACGCTCGCCCACTATCCTCTTCGAGGAAGTGGACTCACTGTTAGAAGTCCCATGGCAAGTCTCCTCCTCCAGACCCCCCCAGTTCACCAGGGGTTGCTGAATCGAAACCCCAGGGTCACTACCGCCTATGCCCTTGGCAGAGTTGGAAATGAAAGACACTGTGGAAGAGGGTGTACCTTAAGAGCGAGGAAGACAATCACAAGAGAAAGAGAAATTGTAGAGACCGTAAGCAAAATGTAAGGAGATTTCAGAAAAGAAAGAAAAAATTTGAAAGTGACGGTGATAAAAAAAATCAAATGTACACTCTATTTAAATGGAGGCACAACTCTTCGATAACTGGCGGGAGCTTAAATGGCACCCTAAAATTTTGCACCATAATGCAGCCCCACTCATTCACATATCGCGTCTCCTATACATACGTACTCCATGAGTGACACGTATGCAAGAGTAACGCGTGTGCGCTGCACTTGCCCACAACAAAAGACAAAATGAAACGCCTATCTTCAATGCATTCTCCAATAGTCAGAAAAAGGTAGAATTGTCAAATACAGAGACTCCCCTCACCTAACACGTCTGACTTTGCCTACAAAACAAAATGTGCATCCACCTTGGACAACTTAGCAAATGCATCCCGGACAACACCTGCCCAGGCTAGGGGGCTTGACAAGCTTAACAGACCTGCAATTCTCACACCTGTCGAGGTTACCACCCTCAATACTGGCCAACACTTGTCTGAGCTTGGGGGCTTATGTACTATCTAGGGCTCACAAAGTGGATGTGGCAAGCTACATAGCACTCCAATACACACGTCAACCCTCCATGTCAGCCCTGGCCCAAGAGCACAAACGTATCACCCTTAGTAGCCGGGCTTCTAGATCGACAGGTTATCTCTAAGCACTTCATTATTTGAATATTAATGATATTGTTGCAACTTCCATATCAAGTGACAGGTAGTCAATTATCTGTAAGATACACATTATCTATAAGCTATAATTATCTACTAGTTATTATCTACAAGCTAGCAATTATCTGCAATGATTTTTACACCACCGTAACAGCCCCTACAAACAAGAATCCGAAGCTCCTACTTCACTCTATAAGAACCAAGTTCTATCTCACTCTTTTCATCTACCATTCTCATATAACTCATGTACTTAGTTGAGCATCGGAGTCCTTTGTTTTACCGGTCCCCCTCTCGCCCTCCCAACAAAGGGTGCTCACAGTTTGACGTGCAAGATCATGGAGCCCCTCTTGGCCACGTCCACCCTGACATGGGTCAGCTCTAGATTTTGGTATGTACACCCATTAAAATGATAATATTATTTTATTACTAAAAGGTTACTAAAATTAAATGTATTGTTTGAGTAAAAGGTTCCTTTATCAATTGATTAAGGTTGTTTTATTACTCATTGAAATGACAATACCGAATGAAAAAAAGGTTGCTTTATTACTCATTGACATGACACAAAAAATGTTACTTTGTTACTCAGTGAAATGACATGCACCGCATGATTAAAAGGTTGCTTTATCACCTACTTAAATTCTTGCAATGTGGACCATGATGGGATGACGAAATAAAATTATCAGATAAATAAATAAATTGTTTCCCAAAAAAGGAAAACTTGAGGAGTTGTCCCCAATGTTTACTTAAGGAAAACGTCTGAAAAATCAAAAAAGGATAAGGAATTGTCTACGATTTGAGAAAAAAGATTTGGGAGTTGTTTACGCGCGGGGAAGGTGTTAGCATCCCATGCACCCATTGTGAGGACGTCAACTTTTAATCGAGTGGGTTAAAAATAAAGTGACTTTTAATTATTTATCTTGCCTTGAAAACATGAATTATATTTCATTATATTATATTTTTTTAGAAAAGGAAATCAATTTTTTATTTTATTTTAAAAAAAGGATTTTATTCTTTTAGTTTTTTTTTGTCAACAAGGGATTTGCCCTCGCTCCTACATATCCCCAAGTGCAATGAGGAAATTAGACTTTACGTAGTTTTTTTTGTAAAAAAGCGATTGCATGTTGGGCTGATTTTATTTTATTCTCTTTTTTTGAAAGATTTTGGTTTTGTGGTAAACTTTGTGAAGTCAAGCAAGTCGGAGATCCAATATGATATTCACAAAATTTACTCACACTCTATTGAAACACAACCAAGCAAGTTAGAGACCCAGCATGGAGTGCGTGCAACATTGAGGGATTATTTATTTGAGAATGTTACCATTTTTAGAAAAGACTTTAGTTTTGTGGTAAACTTTGTAAACTCAAGTATGTCATAGACCCAACATGTCATTCATAAAATTTACTCACACATTGTTGAAACACCACCAAGAGTGTCGGAGACCCAGCATGGAGTGCACAAAACGTAAATGAGTACTAAGGAATGCTAATGCGGATTTGCAAAATAAATAAATAATTGACATAGTGCTAGGAAATCAAATAAATAGAACGAAAATAGAAAATGATAAAATAGAAGTGGGGAGTACACTTAGTAATTAAGGATGTAGGATTGAAATGTAGGAAAAATAAGATGAATAGCGTGATATTTACAATATAATATTAATAAAACTAACTAACAAGGTAATAATAAAAATAAAATCACATTGAAGAATAAACGATAGAGACAATAAATAAATGCAATAAAATAAAGAGCTATTCACTAATGTTTATAATTATTATTTATTATTATTATTTTTGTCAAAGTCAAAGGGTTGATTTTGATTTAATAAACACTTACAGAGTGTTGACACGGCGGGCCTAGTCACCATCCTAAGTGACAGGGTGCCTATATAAAGGAACAACTTCACTTCACAAGAAAATGGGCAAGGCCCAAAATGAAAGCAGGTGCATTGAAAATGTTAGTGTAAAGAGTAGTTATCATTTTATTTTAGACTCCACAAAAATGGGCTAGACCCAAAATGAAAAAGGGGTACATGCATGAAAGACAGGGTGTAAATAACATTTCTATTTTATTTAGATTTTGGCAAAATGGGTTAGGCCCAAAACAAAAATGAGTATGTGTATGAAAACCATGGTGTAAATAATGCTTCCATTTTATTTCAGGTTTTGGAAAAAGGGCTAGGCCCAAAAACGGAAAAGGGGTGCATGTATTGACAAATGGAGTGTAAAAAGCAATTCTTATTGTTGTTGTTTTTTTTTTTTTTATATTTTTTGTTTACGTTTTTGTGTGTGTTGTTTTTAGGGTTGGGTTGGAATTGGGTCAGGGTGACCCGACCCAACCTGCGATAACGCAACAGGGTTGGAAAACCCTAGTTGTCTCGCCCAAAAAATGGTGTGGCCAACACGAAAACCACCATGGAGGGTGGCGTGTTGCCCATGGCACCACTGGTGCAAAGTCTAGCGACGCCAGGCCGCCATGGGGCCGGTGGTGGCATGACAACGACGACGACAGACATTTTTTTTTTTTTACTTTTTTTTCATTTTTTTTCTTCTCTTTTCATTGCATTTTTTTACGTTGCTTTTCTTTCTATTTCTTTTTACTTTTTACTTTTTCTCTTTTTTTATTATCATTCTCTTTTACTTTCTTTTTAAGTTGTTTTTTTACTCTTTTTTTATTATTTATTTTTTTCTTCTTTTTTCATTTTTTGTGCGTTTTCTTTTCTCTTTTTTATCCTTCATTTTTATTTTTTTTGTTTTCTTCTTTTTGTTTGTTTTTTTTGGGTCCGAACAGAATTAGCATCTGACAGTTGTCTCTCTTTACTTATCTTTTATTGAAAGTGAAAGATAAGTAAAGACAAAGATATTAATTTGTTGGATCAAGTGGCCTCGGAATAATTAAGAAGGGGGGTTGAATTAATTATTACTAGACCTTTACTAATTAAAATTTACCTTTCTTAGGCTTTTACTATGTTGTTAAGAAAGTAAAGAACATAAATATAAACTTAACCAAAAGTAAAAGCGGTAATTAAAGTGCACAGCGTAAATTAAAGAGTGTATGGAAGAAGAAGACAAACACAAGAGTTTTATACTGGTTCGGCAACAACCCGTGCCTACATCTAGTCCCCAAGCGACCTGCGGTCCTTGAGATTTCTTTTCAACCTTGTAAAATCCTTTACAAGCAAAGATCCACAAGTGATTTATCCTCCCTTGTTCTATTTGAACAACCTAGTGGATGTACCCTCCACTAGAACTGATCCACAAGAGATGTACTCTCTCTTGTTCTCAGTTACAACAACCCAAGTAGATGTACCCTCTACTCTTACCACAAAGGATGTACCCTCCAATGTGTTAAGACAAAGTTCTCAGGCGGTTAGTCCTTCGAAACTTTGTGAAGGGGGAAACAAAAGAATTCTCAGACAGTTAGTCCTTTGAAATCTTTTGTTTATGGGAAAGGGAAGAATCAAAAGAATTCTTAGACTGTGTCGTTATGAATTCTTTGACAAGGGAGAAGGAAGACACAAAAGAATTCAGGCGGTTAGTCCTTCATTCTTTTGGAAAAGGAAGAAGAGAGACACCAAAATAATTCAGGCGGTTAGTCCTTGGTGAATTCTTTTTGGCAAAGGGAGAAGAGAATGAAAAAGATGAATAGCACACTTTTGTTTTCAAGGTTTGGAAAACCAGAAAACTTTTGAAAGCTTTTGGTAAAGGAAGAAGAAAGAAGAATAAGTTCAAAGAGATTCAAAGAATATGTGGAAAAGTTGTTTGTAAAGGTTGTAAGTGTTGTTCAAATGCAAATCAAGATCTTGCTTTTATAGACTCTTCAAGTCTGGTCAAGAAAACCATTGGAAGAGTTATAACCTTTAGAAAAATCTGAAAACCATTGGAAGAGTTACATCTTTTGATTTTTGTTCAAAACTTGTCACTGGTAATCGATTACCAAATCCTTGTAATCGATTACACAAGGCTTTTTATGAAAGGATGTGACTCTTCACAAATGAATTTGAATTTCAACGTTCAAACACACTAGTAATCGATTACCAATATCTTGTAATCGATTACACCATTTTGAAATTAATTGGAACGTTGTAAATTTAGTTGAAAGCTTTTGAAAAACAAACTTTGCCACTGGTAATCGATTACAGGAATCTGGTAATCGATTACCAAAGAGTAAAAACTTTGGTAACTTAGAAAATTTTGAGAAAACTCTTTTGAAAAACAAAATTGTGCTATGTTTGTTTTTTGAAAAATCTTTTTAATACTTCCCTTGTGAAGTCTTCTTGATTTCTTCTCTTGAAACTTGAATTCATCTTTTCTTGAATCTTGAAATCAAATTTCTCTTGATTCTTGAATTGTTCTTGACTCAATCTTGAAATCATTTTCTTGGGCTTTTTGTCATCATCTTTGTTATCATCAAAACAACTTGAATCAATCTTGATTCATCATCATGAAGCTTGCTTCTACATAATTTTGTTCGGATGATTATTTGAAAGAGCACAACATGAGAATGAAGAATCTTTGGGAAAAAAAGAATTTGGTGTACCAACAAAGTAAAGAACTTTGAGTTCAACGGCAGGAAAAATGAGTCTCATGAAACAAAAAGCATAGGACTTTGAGTTTTATGAAACACAAAGACAGAGGACATTGAGTCTTATGAAAACATAAATTAGAGGACATTGAATCCTATGAAAACATAAAGACAGAGAACGTTGAGCCCTAAGAAACATAAAGCAAAGGACGTTGAGTTATATGAAACATAAAGGCAAAGACCTTGAGTCCTATAAAAACATAAAGACAAAGGACGTTGAGTCCTATGAAACATAAAGGTGAGGACGTTGAGTCCTATGAAACATAAAGGTGAGAATGTTGAGTCTTATGAAAACATAAAGATGAGGGCGTTGAGTCCTATGAAAACATAAAGGCAAGGATGTTGATTCCTATGAAAACGTAAAGACGAGGACGTTGAGTTCTTTGAAAACATAAAGGCGAGAACGTTGAGTCTTGTGAAAACATAAAGGCAAGGATGTTGAGTCCTATGAAAACATATAGACGAGGACGTTGAGTCCTATGAAAATATAAAGACGAGGACATTGAGTCCTGTGAAACATAAAGACAGAGGACGTTGAGTCCTATGAAAATATAAAGACAAAGGACATTGAGTTCTATGAAAACATAAATCAAAGGACGTTGAGTCCTATGAAAACATAAAGCAAAGGATGTTGAGTCCTATGAAACAAAAAGCAAAGGACTTTGAGTCTTATGTAACATGCCAATAGGTACTAATACCCAAGGTCTCAACCTTATAAGAAAGCAAGAGGTTGACTTTTTAAAAGGGCCACTCATCCGAAACTCAAAATATAGGACATTGGATTTTTGGAAGCTAGCATATAAAGAGAAATCTATGCACTTATAGCCTGATATGCAACATATGAGTTTTGGAATGACTTCTGATGAATAAAAATAGGCATGTAAACTTCTCCCTAAAATGCAATAAATGTAGGCTTTGTACCCAACAATGCAATGTAAAAGGTTTTGAATAATGAAAACTATGCAATGCTCTTGACATTCTTTTTCTCTTGTTATACTTTGTTATTTCTTTCTTTCTTTCTTCTTTTTTTTGAAAAACCCAAATTGACTGTCTTTTTTCTAAAACATGTGATGATTCATGCAACATCATCCTATTTTTTTGCAGATCTCTTTGGAGACTCCATCAGAGTTTATGTTTCGTTTGATTTAATCACTTGACAATTTTGGATGATGGTAGTGGAGCCATTTGACATTTAATCAATCAACTGAAATATTTATCCTAGGGTTTGTCCCTTTCTTTTTGTTTAAAAAAAACTTTGATTATTTTGCACAGCAAGGAAATGTAAGGCTTTAAGACCGACCACATGCACCATTGAAGTATGGCAATGGATTGTTACACTTTGGTATATGACCAAGTGAAACTTTCCTGATTTAAGATCATAGAGGGATGCCATGCATTTGTCGATCGCACTGATGCTTGATGACATGGGCTGATCTTGAAAGAATTTATAACAAAGACTATCCTTGGATTCGAAAGGAAACCTAGGGAGTCTGTGTGAGCTAACATCAGATGTACCATACTATCACAATTGTCTTTGGGCACTTTCCACGAGCTCCTGGTTGAATGAGTTTGCTTCTCAAATGTGCAAGTGTAAACCTCGAGGATTCTCTTTTTTCTTTTTATTTATTTTTATTTTTTTAAACAATCACAAGCATGTGTGGGTTCCATTCCAAAATCCAAACTTAAAAGAAAAATTAGTCATTCCTTGATCCACATGGGCTTTATTGGGCTTGTAATGTGGTCAGGGGGTAACAGGGCTATGAAAGAAAGGACCATAAAGGCTCAAAGAGTGTTTAAGGGTTATATTGAGTAAGAACCTTGAGGGCTTTGCTTGTACTTCTATTCATTTCAACTTTTTGGGTTGGGCTCTACTCCATTTGTCTTATACATTAATGATCATTGCACTTTTGTGCCTTCCTTGTAAAATTTGGAGGTCTTTGTCTCCTTTTGCTTTGCTCACCTTTGGCAGATTTGCTTTTATTCATTTCAACTTTTATTCTTTTAACATCATTGTTGCCCCACCTAGAGCTTAGTAAACCTCATGCATGTGTTGTTGTAATTGCTCTTCCTGCCAGTTTAGCAGTGGTTCCTACTCAGGGATTTTGTTTTGTTCTCTTTTATTTAGAAAACAATTATACTTTTTCTTGGAGGGGGTAGCAAGGGTTGAATTAGAGTTTGGGATGAAGAAACATGGTCATGTGTCATTTCAAATCTTGACTAAAGACTCTTATAGTTTGGATTTTGTGACAAAAGCTCTAATAAACACGCTCCTGATTTTTTCCTTTTTTTTATTATTACCCTAACTTTTGCTTAGACCCTCATTTTGGGTTTTCAACCTACCGGGTGAGAATTTCATATTTTCCCCCTAGTTCAATTGAAGCTTAAGCATGGTGTTTGTCATTACCCCAATGTAGGGTTCAAAGGTATCTATTGCTGTTGTTTTTCACCTCCTTGTAGCAAGAAGAAATGAAAAAAACTGTGCAGATTATGGAAAGAGAATTTTCAAGGATGAAATACATTTGAAAAAAAAAATCAATTGATAGATTAAGCCACTTCACAAAACTTTTAAGAAAGATAAGATGAGGTCACATGCATGCCTGCATTTGGTGTTTATTAATTTGAAACACAGTCAATCAAATGTTTATTCAATTTAACTCACTGCTTACGGCACCACCACTAAACATGTAAAATGTGCCATTTTTGATTGGACAGACTTGAAAATTAACTCTGGAGTGCAGGTCACTTGAGCAAACAAGCTAGAGACATACATTCATATTCCAGTGAAGGTTAACTAAATACACAAAGATGTAATTGTGAAAGAATGAGAGACAATGCCATCAAATTCATCCATATTATTAGCATTGTGACTGTTGTTTACAGTAATAACATAAACCTGAGAATCCTAATGAGTCCTTGGAGACATCCAACAATAACCTTCAAATTGCCCCAAGCATCATGCATAGTATCACTTGATGACATCAAAATTCACGAGTGATTGTCCTCCTTAAATCTCAGCTAGCCTACATTAATCTAACTTTGCATCTTATGTTTCAGGGTCATATAGTGCTCAATGGAATGCCCCAAAACTCCCCTATGATAAGCACATGTCACATTCAAGTTGTATCCTCAGGGAAATGAAGGTTGAGGGATCTTTGTTGGGCTTATGGCTACCATTTCATTATTGAGCAAATACAGGAGTAAGTCAGCATATGACATCGAGATTGGGGTGAATTCTACAAGCTTCTTTTCTGGGAAATTCCTTCCCTGGTTGGTGTTTTGGTTGGTATTAGGGGTGGTGTTTGGTCTTGGATGTGCAGCGGGTGGATTTTGTGGTGGCCTTTGTGGTAGGGTGGGGGGTAATGGGCAAGACTGATATTGGCTTAGTAGTGATATTGCTGGGGAGGATATTGGTACATGGGATTATAAGGGGCTAGTGGAAAGTTTGGTCACGCGGGAAGTGCAACCCCAACATGAGGTTCTTCCTCCTCCTTCCTCTTGCCACTCCTCCTGGGTCCCTCATTACCAAGATTCACAGAAGCAACATAATTAAATTTCCATTTCCTCAGACTTACTTCAATTCTCTCGCCAACAAACACTTGATCTGCAAAACTCGAAGGCATGTAACCTACCATTTTCTCATTGTAGAATACTGGAAGTGTGTCCATTATCATTGTTATCATTTCTCACTCTGTCGGGGGGCACTACTTTAGCTGCCAGATCTATCCACCTTTGAGCGTATTCTTTGAAAGATTCATTTTCTCTCTTGCACATGTTATGTAGCTCTATTCTATCTGGAGCCATATCAGAGTTATACTGATACTGCCTAATGAAGGCATCTATTAGGTCCTTATAGGAATGGATCCGGGAAGGTTCCAGGTTAGTATACCAGGTAATAGCTGCCCCAACGAGACTCTCTTAGAAGAAATGCATCAACAACTTTTCATCTTTTGCATACGCCATGATCTTCCTACAATACATTTTCAGGTGATTCTTTGGGTAAGTGGTTCCTCTGTATTTATCAAAATATGTCACTTTGAACTTTGGAGGAATAACCACGTCGGGTACCAAGCATAACTCTACCATGTCAACAACAACATAATTTCCTCCTCCTTCAATGGCCCCCAACCTTTCCTCTCTATGATCAAATTTTTCCTTCTCAACTTTAGCAGGAGGCCCCCCCTCCCATCACAAGATGTAAGGGTTTTGGTGGTGATCAATACCAAGGGCCCCCTGAAGCATTCGACACGGGGACACCAGAAAATACAGGCCCTTCAGTGGTATATCTTGGATAAACCCCGAAACCAGTCAGAGTTTGGTCTTGAGGAGCTTCATGTGTTTCCCCCATGGGTTGAGAGACATGGGCATGAGTATGATTTGGTTGGGGTTGTTGATTCTCAATGAATATGGGTGTGGAATTACCGGTATTCTCACCAGGAGCATATACGATAGTAGGCGGTGTATAATTGGGAGGTAATCTGTATGGGGAAAAAAAGACTTACTCTGGATCTGGACATAATGAGGCCCATATCATTTTTTGCCGCCTCGCTTCCTTGACCTACTACATCTCAGACTGGACGACTTTCTTGATTAAGGGTGAACCGAGTCCCTCTCAGTAGCAGTACTAGCAGCAACAACTATAGCAGCGTTGACCTCCATCATCTTCCTTATGCTCATCATTGCTTCCATCATCATTTTCATCTGCTCCTTCATGGCCTCCATATCGACCTTCATTTGCTCCTATACTTGCTCTATGTCACTCACTATCCTTGCCTTGGCACGTGTTTGGTAAGGGTGCCATAAAGCGCAATCTTTCTTTCCTAGCACAATGATTACTTTTATTTTCTGATTTCAAGGAAAGAATGTAATGAGCAATGCAAACCAATGTGGAAATATAAATAAGCATGAATGCATGTAAATAATAAATTGCTGAAGTATTGCAAATTTTACACAAAACACTCAATAGAACATAAGGTCGAATCAAGTCTAATTTTCATTAAAACAACATTGTTCATTACATCTCGTCAGAGTCAAAGTGCAACTAGAAATAAAACACGGGCACATCATTAGCTCAATCATGTGTTGGTAGTAGTCAAAGAAGCTATGTAAACCCAATTCATCTTCTGCCCTAACTTTCGCAAGTTGGCTACTTCCATACTCTGACCTTGACTTGATAAACCCTTTCTTAAAAGACTCTGCTTGGTTCGACCCTATGATCCAAGGAATATAAATTTTGATCGACAATACTTCGAAAACCTATCATAGAGATAAATGATCAGGGCATACTTATGCTATGCATAACAAATGTATTTATGAGATCGAGATGAGACATCCGAAAGATCACCCTTTCTTGTTAACAATGCATTAGGTACGATGTTCACGTGATTTTCAATCATTTTCAAGAGAAAGAATAGTATAACCCCAACATGGTTTTTTTATAGCTATCACCACGGTAC
This sequence comes from Glycine max, assembly GCF_000004515.6. Classification (NCBI taxonomy): domain Eukaryota; kingdom Viridiplantae; phylum Streptophyta; class Magnoliopsida; order Fabales; family Fabaceae; genus Glycine; species Glycine max. The sequence goes on from NC_038241.2 coordinate 10,479,433, forward strand.
CCAACACATGTAACTAAGAACACAGTGTAATCTTTCAAACTTCATTGTGACTTTTTGGTGATGAAGAGGAAAATGCAAGGCATGAGCAACTATATGGTAGGATTATGCATGAGTGAACATAACATGCGAATGATGACAACAAAATGTATATAATTGTCTAAACAAAAAACATGCTAAATGAATATGTATGGAAATGCAATGACTTATGCAAATGCGGTGCATGAATATGATAAATGATGAATGAAGGAATGATATGCCTGTCATGATGCCATGAAGAGATGCATGATGCGGTCAAGGAAACAAGACAGGGTGAGTTTGCTTTGTGTCCCTAATTCAGGAACTTAACGAAAAAGGTCTTAAAGTCCACTATCTAGTGACAACTTCCAAGGGTAGTTTCATGTAACCTTACTGGCCTCTAAATATATCATTCTCTTAGGTAACAACATTGCGGCGATAGGGACTACCAATGCCAACGCATCACCAAAAGAAGAAAACTCTAGATGAGGCGTCACTGTCATCAAGCGAATTGGAGACCCAACATGACCACAGATCGACCTCCATTTCCTATGGCTCACACAAACCTGGGTATAGGCCCAATATCTCAAAATGTATGCAAAAAGTGTAGTTGTCGTGTGTGAACGGAGCAACCTAAGAATTACCCAACCACACCTGCAAAATAACTAGAAAATTCCTAGGCAGATACAACAATTATAGCACCTGTCGTCTACCCTAGGATTCAATGCCACAATATATTTATAACTACGAAGGTAATAGATACAAGGATACACACCAAGAAGTAACAACGTAGCAAAGGCTATATACAAGCATGAGCGAAACAAAGAATAAAGAAAACAAGATCAAAGCAAAACTGCAAAAAGAATGGTAGTGGAATGAAACTTTAATGCACGGGAGCACAACATAAGGATAAAAGAGAAAGGGAAAATAAATAAAGAAAAAGTCATGATAAAATTACACACTCGATCAAATGACTTAACTCTTTAACAATTCCCTAGTGGAGTCGCCATTTGTCGCAACGTGGGCCACGACAGAACGACGAAATAAAATTATCCAATAAATAAATAAATTGTTTCCCAAAAAAGGAAAACATGAGGAGTCACCACCAATGTTTATTTAAGGAAAACGTCAGAAAAGCCAAAAAAGGATAAGGAGTGGTCTACGGTTTGAGAAAAAGGATTCAGGAGTCGTTTACGCACGGGGAAGGTGCTAGTACCCCACGCACCCGTCGTGAGGACAACAACTTTTAATCTAGTGGATTAAAAATAAAGTGACTTTTAATTATTTATCTTCCCTTGAAAACATGAATTATATTTTGTTATATTATGTTTTTTTATAGAAAAGGAAATCAAATTTTTATTTTATTTTATTTTTTTCAAAAAATGATTTTATTTTTTTTAAGGTTTTTTTGGGTTGACAAGGGATTTTCCCTTGCTCTTACTATCCCTAAGTGCAATGAGGAAATCAGACTTACATAGTTTTTTGTAAAAAAGAGATTGCATGTTGGCTGAACTTATTTTAGTATTTTTTTTTTTTGAAATATTTTGGTTTTGTGGTAAACTTTGTGAATTTAAGCAAGTCGGAGATCCAACATGATATTCACAAAATTTACTCACTCTATTGAAACACTACCAAGCAAGTCGAAGACCCAACATGGAGTGTGTGTAACATTGAGGGATTATTTATTTGAGAATGTTACCATTTTTAGAAAATACTTTAGTTTTGTGGTAAACTTTGTGAACTCAAGCAAGTCGGAGACCCAACATGGAATGCACGGAACGTAAATGAGTACTAAAGAATGCTAATGCGAGTTTGCAAAAATAAATAAATAATTGACATAGTGATAAGAAATCAAATAAATAGAATAAGAATAGAAAGAGGTAAAATAGAAGTGAGGAGTACACTTAGTAATTAAGGATGCATGATTGAAATGTGGGGAAAATAAGATGAATAATGAGATATTTATAATTCAATATTACTTACACTAACTAACAAGGCAATGATAAAAATAAAATCACATTGAAGAATAAATGATAGAGACAATAAGAAAATGCAATAAAATAAAGAGCTATTCACCAATGTGTATAATTATTTTTTTATTTTTTTGTTAAAGTCAAAGGGTTGACTTTGACTTAATCAACACTAACGGAGTGCTGACATGACGGGCCTAGTCACCATCCTAAGTGGCAAGGTGCCTATATAAAGGAACAAGTTCACTTCACAAGAAAATGGGCTAGGCCCAAAATGAAAGCAGGTGCATGTGTTGAAAAAGATAGTGTAAATAGCGGTCATCATTTTATTTCAGACTTCACAAAAATGAACTAGGCCTAAAACAAAAAAAGGGTGCATGTATGAAAGACGTAAATAACGTTTCTATTTTATTTCAGATTTTTCCAAAAATGGGCTAGGCCCAAAACATAAAAAGAGGTACATGTATTAAAATGGGGTGTAAATAAAGTTTCCATTTTATTTTAGATTTTGTAAAAATGGGTTAGGACCAAACAAAAAAGAGTCCAAATATGAAAAACGGGGTGTAATAACTTTTCTGTTTTATTTCAGCTTTTGCGAAAAATGGCTAGGCCTAAAACAAAAAAAGGGGTGGATGTATTAACAAATGGGGTGTAAACAACAATTGTTGTTTTTTTTAGTTTGTTTTTGTGTTTTTTTAGGGTTGGGTTGGAATCAGGGCAAGGCGACCCAACCCAACCCGTGATTACGCAGTAGGGTTGGAAAACTGTAGTTGCCTCACACAGAAAACGAAGCGGCCAATGCGGAAACCACCACGGAGGGTGGCGTGCTGCCTGTGGCACCACTGGTGGAAAGTCCAGTGGCGTGAGGCCATCACAGGACCGGCAGCGATATGACAATGATGGTGGCAGAGGTTTTACGATGTTGCAAACAAAAAAGAGAGAAAAGAAACCAATAAAACAAAAGTGATAGGGCCCTTAATGCCACCGGCGAAGGGTCGACGCAAAGCTACCACGGGATAGTGGCAAACGGTGGTGGTGTCATGCAGAGAGGCACCGCAGCCTTGCTGGAGTTGGCAATAGAAAGAAGAACAATGAAAGCATCGAATAAGCATTTGAACAACCAGACCAAATAAAGGGATAAGGAAAAAACAAGACAAACCGTATAGGCCTCGCCGGCGGCCATGGTGGAGTTACCACAGAGGGTGATGCGGTGCGGTGATACGAAAGAAAAAAAAGAAGAAGAAGAGACAGAAGAAAGGAAGAAAAAAAACAAAGAGAAGAGAGTCAGAAGAGAAAACGTGAGAGAGTGAAGAATGAGGGGTTACCTGATGACCTCTCCCTCTTTTCTGACAAAGCTCACCAAATGGCACTGCTGGATTGGATAGTTCTTCCTCCCCGAGATCCATGCCTCTCTATGCATTAATTCTAGACATTCTCCTCTTTTTTGGCTTTTATTTTGTGCTCTTTTCTGACCTAATGGGTTCTCTTTGAGAGCCCAATAGACCACAAAGTGTATTATTATTTTTCTTCTTCTTAATATTTATTTTTCTTTTATGTTTGTGTTTTTTTTACTTTTTTTCTTCTTTTTTCATTTCATTTTTTTACGTTGCTTTTCTTTCTTTCTTTTTTTTTTACTTTTTTGTTTTTCTTTTTTTATTAGTATTCTCTTTTAATTTTTTTTACCACATTTTTATTTTATTTTATTTTATTTGTTTTTTTTTGTTTTTTTTAGGTTCGGATAGAATTAGGGTCTGACACAAATGACATGCACTGCTTGATTAAAATGTTAGTTTATTACTCACTAAAATGATAGTACTACATGATTAAAAAGTTGTATTACTCATTGAAATGACATACATGAATTGATTAAGTTGCTTTATTTCTCATTAAAATGATATACATTGCTTCACCTAAAGGTTATTTTATTACTCACTAAAATGACATACAATGCTCGACTTAAAAGTTGCTTTATTACTTACTAAAATGAAATAAATCAGCAAACTACTAATAACATTAGTTAATTTTTATCAGTTTTAAAATTCGACTCGAACCGACTGAGAAAGACACAACCAAATCGAATTGATATTTGAATAGCGAGTGTGGCTACGGTGGAGAAGTTTACAAGTGGTGCACCAATGGTCCACATATTGTAACTTGTTATAGCAGGTAACCTATTATAATAAAGTAAAAGAAAAATAAAAATGTTAATAACTTTAGAAATATGAATAAAATAATAAATGGATATTGGATACACTTTTCTTATACGAACGATTTTCATTTTGAAGTTACCAAATACTGAAATACATACGTAGGTTGATTTTCAATCCCTATCACAAAAATTCCAAGAGAAACAAACCCACCACGGACCACGACATTGGAAGAGCTGCGTTTGGACATTTTCATTGAAGGTTTTCGAGTTAATGATAGCATACAGGTTTCTCTTCTCTTGTTGTTTTCTACAAAAGCTATTTTTGTTCATTATCCACTTCCATGTGGTCTGTTAGTTGTGTTCATACTTCATATTGATAAGTTGCTGCACTTGACTTGGTGTGCTTACCCATTGCATATGTCGTAACAAAATTCCTTTTGTGAATTCAAGTTTGTACCAACTGTGAAGTTTCATAATCTATTTTGTATGTGAGGCCCATAGGGAATTGTGTTTTGCCTCTTGGTGATCTAAAATTCACTTGCCCGTTTGTTTACCAAATAGAACACATGGTAAATAGTATAGTGATAGTAATCGAACCAGGCCAAAGAGAACAAGCAACAAACCAACTTACCTTCATGACTTCGTGTGACTCCTACAAGTGCTACATTCCTTGGTCCAATATTACCACTCTACCTATAGTGCTAGTTGGTTATAATCACCTATAGATAATACCACCAGAGTTTGTTATTTTGTTTTCAGCTCTAATTGACTCATCAATGAGCAATTATTCCATTTGTAATCACCTATAAATAGACACCCATACAAGGAATAAAGGCAGAGAATACTTATCATAATTTTTCTTTAGTCTTAGAGTATATAAACGTATCAATTGGTCCAACCTACTCTTCTCTATGATGCTGGAACACAACACTTGCCAATCCGCCACAAAACGTCTTGAGGATGCAGTCTTGCGACTCACACAGCACCAGGCTACACTAACACAGGCGTACTCCATGATGAATGACAAGCTAGAATCGATCCTGGATCACCTTTCCATGATGATGGTACCACCAGCATCTCCACCTTTAGCCCCACCACCAGTAACTCATCATCCCCACCTCAATTTGGAAGTACCCCGATTTGATGGCTAGGACTTGTTAGGCTGGGTATTCAAAATATTGCAGTTCTTGGACTATCAAGGGGTGCCTGAACCCGAACGCCTCACCATCGTCTTGTTCTATATGGAGGACCCAACGCTTAGCTGATACTAGTGGATGACGCGCAACGGCTTCCTCACGACATGGCCCGTAATGCTTCAGGCCTTAGAGTCGCGTTTCGCTCCATCATTTTATGACAATTCGCATGGCACACTCTTCAAGCTTCATCAACACAGCACGGTCAATGACTATTTGATCGAGTTTGAACGGCTGGCCAACTGTATCGTTGGTCTCGCTCTGTTGTTTCTCCTTAGTTGCTTCATCTCGGGTCTCAATCCTGAGTTGTGTTGCCAGGTGCAAGCCCTCCAACCCATATCTCTTCTAGAGGCTATGCCCTCGCTAAGCTTTAAGAAGACAAGCTTAACAACTGCTGCAAGGGATCCCGTTACCTATTTCCCTCGACTAAATCTTCGATCTCAGCATCGTTAGCTTTGACCAACCCCAATGTTCCTCTTAAACGCCTATCCTCAGAGGAATTAGCCTCTCATCGCGATTATGGCTTGTGTTACCATTGTGAGGAGATGTAGGTCCAAGGCCATCGATGTAAGCCCCATCTTCAGTTATTCATTGTAGACGAAGATGACCTTGCAGCGGAGAACCCATCAACTGAGCAGGAACCTCCTTCACCCATTTCCAAGGTTACTACACCTCAACTCAGTTTGAACGCTTTGGCTGACATGCCTAGGTCGAAAACAATTCATTTATAGCAACATCAGCAACCATCACGTCCTTATTCTCGTGGATGATGGAAGAACCCGTAACTTTGTCCAAACCCATATCGCGAAGTTTCTTTCCCTCCCTTCCGCCCTAACCCTGGCGATGCAAGTCATGGTGGGAAATGGCACCACCTTTGAGTGTGACACCTCTTGCCCTCAAGTTTCGATCATCATACAGGGCCACTGCTTCGTCATCCATTTTTATGCCCACCATTGACGAAAAAGAAGGACATGTAGTTGGAGATGTTGCATGGACTATCATGCTCTAAATTTGGTAATAGTGAAGGACATGTTTCCCATGCCCACCATTGACGAGCTCGGTCAAGCCTCTTGGTTCTCCAAACTAGACCTCTACCAGGGCTTTCACCAAATTCGGGTTGCGGAAGAAGATATCCCAAAGACTACATTCTGCATGCATCACGGTCACTACGAGTTTAGAGTAATGTTGTTCGAACTCTGCAATGCTCCCTCCACCTTCTTGGCAACGATGAATGAACTATTGAAGCCCTTCCTCTGTAAATTTGAGACAGTCTTCTTTGATGACATACTAATATACAACCTCACTCTACCTTTTCATTTGGATCACCTGGAAGCCATGCTTACTTCGCTTTCAAAAGGGGAATTTTACCTTCATCGTTCCAAATGCTTATTTGCTAAACATAAGCTTCAATACATGGGGCATATTGTTTCAGCCTAGGGCATGGGCCCAAACCCTGAGAAAATACAAAACCATGCTTACTTGGCCACCTCCTTCATCACCATCGAATTTATGGGGATTTCTTGGGTTGACGGGATTCTATCGTCATTTTATTGGAGGATATGCTTATATAGCAAGCCCTCTTACAGCCTTATTGCACAAGGACCAGTTCCATTGGAGCTCCGAGGCAGAAACAACCTTCTTAAAGCTGAAACAAATTATGACTTAGGCCACCGTTTTGGCTCTGTTGAACTTCACTTGCCCTTTTATCTTGGAAACGGATGCATCTGGGTCCGCCATAGGAGCGGTTCTTCTTTAGAACTTACACCCAATCGCCTTTTATAGTAAATTATTTTGTCTCAAGCTTCAGCGAGCTTCCACATATGTCAGAGAACTGCATGCCATCACGATCACCATTCGCAAGTGGCGACACTACTTACTAGGCCACCCTTTCACCATTCGCACGAACCATAAGAGCTTGAAGGACCTTATGGCACAGGTCATATAGACACCTGAACAACAAATGTACCTCTCCAAACTTCTTGGGTACGACTACACCATTGAATACAGATTAGGTGCCAGTAATGTGCCTGTCTCGAATCACCCAGTCCGCGGAAGGCTAGTTATTCTCTTTGTCTCTTCCAAATTTTTCCTTCTTGGACCAATTACGACAATCCCTGCATTCATCAGTGGCTTATTTGACTTTGTTGCAAAACATTTGCCAATTCCTTGAACAACATGATGACTTCTCGATGGATCGCAAGCTTATCTTCTTTCATAGAAAGATATGGCTTCTGTCTGACAAAAAATTCATCCCCATCATCTTGGAAGAATTTCATTCCACTCCTCTCAGAGGACATATGGGGTATGCAAAGACACTCCATCGGATTCAGGCCAAGTTTCATTGGTCCAACATGCGTAGCGATGTCCGTCATTTCATTTCCCGGTGTACCATTTGTCAACAGACAAAATACAAAACTAAGAAGCCTGTAGGACTTCTACAACCTTTGCCCATTCCGAATGCACCATGGGAGGAACTCTCCCTGGACTTTATTGGCGGTCTTCCCCAATCACATGGTTACTGTACCATCCTGGTGATAGTTGACCGTTATTCTAAGGGAGCCCATTTTGGCACACTATTATCTCGGTACACCGCCCATTCTGTCGCCTTATTGTTTTTTGATTTGGTCTGCAAATTACACGGTTTTTTAAGGAGCTTGGTTTCGAACCGTGACTCGATGTTCATCAGTACCTTCTGGTGGGAGCTATTTCATATGAGCGGCACCAAACTTCGAATGAGCACCACATACCAACCCAAGATCGACGGCCAGACTAAAGTCCTAAATCGAATATTAGAGCAGTATCTCCTGTCATTTGTCCATGATCGTCCCCAACAATGGTTTTGGTTCCTCGCCTTAGCAGAATGGTCCTACAATACGTTTGTCCATTCTAGCATAGGGCTAACCTAGTTCAAGGTCACCTATGGGAAACCTCCACCATCCATTCCCCAATACTTGTAGGGTACACCGACCGTGGAGGTTGTGGACGCCCATATGACAGCTCATAGTACCATTCATTCCACTTTACAATGTCGTCTTCGCAAAGCACAGACCGCTATGAAGAACTCTACAGACACTCACCGTTGTGACATCCCATATTCCATAGGTGGCTGGGTGTACCTTAGGCTTCGTCCTTATCGCCAATCCTCCATCGCCACCACTTACAACAAGTTGTCCAAACGGTATTTTGGCCCATTCTAGATTACAGAATGCATGGGCCCAGTGGCATACCGCTTGCAACTATTGGAATCATCCAAGATTCACCCCGTGTTTCTTGTATCGCTACTGAAACTACATCACAACAACCCTCCAGACAGTCGCGGATCCTTACCACCCACTACCCATAACAATGCTCCCGTTGTCCAACCTCTCACAATGCTAGATTGGAAATGGAATAGGGACAATTGCCCTCCCACCAAATTGGTGTTGGTCCAATGGATGAGATTATCCCAGAAGAATCCACTTGGGAGGACTAGGAAGAATTGTGTGCTGCATATGCCCTTAAGGACAAGGAGATTTTTCAGGAAGGGGGTGTTGATAGTAATCAAACTAGGCCCAAGAGGACAAGCAACAGACCAACTTACCTTCCTGACTTTGTGTGACTCCTGCAAATGCTACATTCCTTGGCCCACTCTTACCACTCTGCCTGTAGTGCTAGTTGGTTATAACCACTTACAGATAATACCACAAAGTTTGTTATTTTGTTTTCAGCTCTAACTGACTCATTAGTGAGCAATTATTCCATTTGTAATCACCTATAAATAGACACCCATACAAGGAATAAAGGCGGAGAATACTTATCATAATTTTTCTTTAGTCTTAGAGTAGATAAACGTATCATAGAGTTAGTGGAAACTAAGGTATTCTCTCTGATAAAAAAAATTAATCGTTCTTTATTCTCTTTGTCAACTGTAGCTTTAACACAAGGACGAATTATGATTGTTTAAATTAAAAGGATTTATATGTAGCCATTCTTTTGTTTTGTGCTAAGTATTTGAAGCAAATTTTACTGAGTCTTTATTCCTTCTCTTTTGCATGCTGTTCACCCAAAGTATTTCTTCTTTCTGAATTAAATTTACAGTGGAAATTTCAAGGACAACTAAATTAATTGAGCTTTGTTTTTAGCAGCAGTACAAGGTATGAATGGTAACCCCTGGCAACGAGTTTATTGTTTCAATTCTGCAATTTAATTTGTCTTAGGTTGGGTGAGACCTAATGTGCAATCTGATGATGTTTAGCGAGTTACAAAATCTCTAGTGGTGGTGTTCATTGCCATGCTTTGCTATTTAAGTTATACTTTTCGAACCTTTTTGGCATCTCTGGTTGATTGAAGCAAATATTACATTAGGATCTTGTGTGTAAACTGTACCCATAGCTCTGCTATTTTTTTAACATGACTTTTCATGAATTTGAATCTTCATTTATGCAATCAGTGACTTATACATAAAGATTCTTGTCCAATTGGCTCAACTTTTGCACAACATGTTAACAATTATGCGTTTACTTTACCTATTCATTTCCAGGACTAATTAATAACTAATGCAACACAAAAAGTTAAGAAACTAAATGATGACGCATGACCAAGGTCCAATCAAGGAGGAGGCGTGAGAAATTTGTTATTGTTTTTCTTCCTTGTTTGATCAAAGTCGGGATTTTTTAAATTATTTTAGTGAAACACAGGTTGCTTTAGATGTTATGCATTCATTAACCTATTGAAATTAGACTAGTGGTAAGAGTTTGATGAATTTGCAGCAGGTCTTAGGTTCAAACTCTATTGTCACCTTTGAAAAAAAATACTAAATGTTACTTCATTCATTAAAAATTCTAGCACTCTTCCAAGTGGTCTCGTTCACATTTATTCATAGATTTAGTTATACACAACTTGTGCTTCTCCTAAGATTATATATATATTACAATATACAAATGTTAGCCATTTAAAATATATAAACATTTATTTGCTGATGTAAAAAAAAAAAAGTTTGGGTTGGTTATTTGTTAATTTCTGGGATTTGGTTTGTGAACTGAGGTACTTTTGATGGTACTGCAGGACATCTTTATTGATCTGTTGCTGGAGAAATGTCGGAGGAACATTGTTCTGGTTTAAATTGGAGGGAAACAAAGGAATCACACATAGAGGTATGTTATTGGTTTAAATTTATTAAATGTAGCTTATGAATTAATCATGTTATGTTGATGTTGATAATGATAGTATGAAGATAGTAATGTTTAAAATGATGAGGTATAATAAATTATCGGTTAGGTGTGTCTGTAATAGTTGTGATCGAGGAAGATTGTTGTCGATATGTAGGCATATGACATATGTAATGTAATAGAGTCATCATACAAATGTGTGCTGTATGTGACCAAGTTTTGTGGATGCATGAAGCATCTTAAAAGTCAGCAGGGAACTCCATATGAAAAGCCAAAAAACACAAATTAAGCAAACACAGTTTGTTTATATCATGGTAGACCATAACTTACTCACATTATGGTCTACCATGAAAATTTTCAAAAAAATCACCAGTAAATACAACCCATTGACCAATAAATATGGCCCAAACAGCTATGGCCACTTCTGAAGGCCCAAAAAAAGTCATTGATGTGTTGCAACAGTTGACCATTATGCTTTACTTCATGCAGACCAGACTGATCGCCAAAACAGTTCAACCTTCTCAATGACATGCCGTTTTGAATTATGAGAGTATTTAAGCAATGATAGCGCAATCCTCATCCTAACAACCCTCCCCTATAGCTGCAACAAATTTTAGGTCGTTTAATATGTAGTGTTTACATTTATTAAGAATTTTAATTGATATGTACTGGAGGTGTAAGTGAACATACCAATGGTACTATATGTGGAATGAAGCCTTCCAGCATATCCAGCCACTTCGATCAACACCCACACGGCGGAGTTCTTACTGCAAATGTTTAAAGAAAATATAGATAGGATGAGAGATAATATGTAGTAAGTAAAATTTTTGAATTTATAATAAATGAAGTGATAATTAACGAAGTCATCAAACCTATACCCACACTGAGGCAACCGGCGTGGCTGTGCAAAGTCCCAGCCATCTACTTGAAAGTAACCATTGACATAATCCTGTGGATAGCATTCTGTGGACACCATCTGTGCTATCACTGAAAACTTCATTATTTGATAATGTCAGTTAACCACCAATGATCCAGCATTAACTAAAATTATTAAACAAATTATAGTTGTTAGTGAGTTTGTACCACATTAATAATAGTTTCCTTTCGGGATTCAACCTTGTCCGTTTGGATATTCGAATCAAAATGGAAGATCAAATGGTCTTCAATTAAAATGACCATCAAATACCAATGGTCTGTGAATTCCTCTTTGATTAGAACATAAATCTGTCATGCAAATCTTTTTAGTTTATTTGTTAAGTAATTCACAACAACAATTAAGTGTTATTTTGTTTGAAAAGCATACATGTGTAAGATCATTGTATGGCTGCATCCTAGTGGTGGCATATCTTTCTAAGTCCTACATTGTTAATCCACAATTGACATCGGTCTACATTACAAAGAAAAAGCAAAATACTTATAATCGGATTTGAATTGAAAGTCATAGTACTTGACCAATTTAAGCAGTAGACCAGTTGTCGTTATAGATGATATGATAAAAATTACCGCAAAGGATGGAGGAAGGGAACAAATTCAAATGGTTTGATCTGTCACGCGTTTCTGCCACTAAGTTGTCCTCATGGTCATCCAGGTTATAGTCTTTACCACGAATAGTCAGTTAAGCACCAAACATAAGCCTAATTGTATTAAAAATAATTAAGTCATGCAATAGATTATGTCACTAACCTTTTCTTCAATTATTTTTCCAGGGTAGAAGAATTGAAAATCCTTGTCCCAATATTGTTTCATATATTTTCAGCAGGATCTCTCACCGCATACCAAAACATAGACAAAGGCATGTGTAGGTTACTAATCAAAAACTAGTTGGAGATGTATTAAGTTTGTGAAGAGTTATTTACTCAGGATCTTGGTCAGGATGCCAGATATAAGCACAAAAATGTGTGTCCTCTGGTGTAAGTTGTGTTGCCTTAATTGGCCGGAAATTGCAATGCACAGTCTACAAAGAGGAACAAATTGTGTAAGCAACATGTTACTTTCATATTAGTTGAAAGTTCATGTAAATGCTATATGACCTCTGGAAGTGAAGATCCAGACTTGTTTGTATAATGCTCAAAGTCACTGTCAGCTTGTACATCCCACTCAAAATTATGGATATTGATTAATTTTTAAGATTTAGGGTTGATAGCAATGCATTTGTCTATTTTTTTTTTCAAATCCATCATCGTCATTAATATTCATCATACTCTCTTTGATTTTATTAATTTTTAAATAAACTGGCCTAATATAATTTCTAGATACATAGAACATCAAATAACAGGTAAGTACACATACTTCAAAAAAAAGTACACATTGTATTTGATTTTATTAATTACTAGGTAACATAAAATAATTGATTGGGTTAATACACTAGATTAGGGAATTTTATTAGTGATCGCAGCTATCACAGGTCGATTGAAACTATCCAGATAACAAGTGTAAATATATAGACCAATTGCTAATTATCATTCATATTTCTCATTGCCTAATCTATTGTTAACAGAAAGGGAAGCTTCATTACACGTCTCTCTAACTCTAAAGAAAGTAACCTTGTAAATGAATGAGCCTTCCTGAAGGATTAGAGGGAACACTTTGCGGGAGTTGATGCTTGGCAGTTATCAATTATTGTATAGATAAATAAAATATAATAAATAAAGTTGGAAACTAAGAAGGTGTTTGGTTTGACTGTTTTCTATTTTCATTTTCACTAGAAATAGAAAATGGTGATCAAAATGCGTTTGATTTAATTTTTCAAAACATTTTCAATGAAAATATTTTTCCAAACGAATCAAAAACAGAAAATAATAAAATCTCATTTTAAGTGTTTTCGGTTAAAACCAGGAACCTCATTTTGGGTAAAATGAAAACGCGGTGACAAAGAATGTAATTTTAAGCAAATCTAAAAATATCATTCCTTTTGAAAACGCATTTTCAATGTTTTTATTTCTTGAAAGCAGAAAACAAGAAATCAAACCAAACATGTTTTCAGAATTCTAATATTTTAAAAATGAAAATAGAAAATAAAAATACAAACTAAACACGCCCTAATTTATGAGATAAAGCTTCTCCCTTGTATATGGCAGGATCGTTATACACCCCACGTTTATAGAAGGTTCTACTAGTTCCTTCCCTCTTTGTCCCTTGGAAAAGAATTTACTAGAGAGTTAGAGACCCTTGTATGAGTATCTTTCTCTTTTCCATCGTCATCTTCTATCTCAGCTGCTGAATGGATAGCAACGAGCCTCCCACCAATAATATTAATGGCAAGAAAGTCAGACGTGGCCACAATGGGTATGAATATCCCCACGCACCCAACTCATGCTTGACAAATGACCATTCTTTTGTATGGATAAAAGGAAAATAATCGTTAACCAAGCACTCTTTTTTTTTTTTTGTGTTATGTTCGCACAGAGGTGATGAGGAAATAACATCTCCTTCACTTGGGGCTGACCATTGTTTGAGGCCAAGTAACGTAGGTTATCCTTGTTAACCAAAACTGAGCCTTTATTATTTTCCAAAGAAACTACCCGTATCCTTGTAACTAACTAGACAAATAGCCGAATGTTGCATGGGTTTATAAATAACTAAAGAAATATTTAAATAAATTATTTTTTTGATAAATTAAATTTAAAATATAAAGTCAATAATATTTTATATTATTTTCGATCTGTTAAAGGAGATAAAAAAATTACGTATAAATTAAGATATTTTTTATTTATCAATATATTTTAATGGAATATTTCAAAATTGCAGACTGACCACTCAACTAAAATTGATTAACGTGAAGATAAAAGTAAGCATTGTGTATAAATTTTATAAGAACGATACAAAAAAAAGTGAAATTGACATAATAAAACAGACAAAAAAATATATTTAATGGAAAAAATAGTCAATCATAATGGTAAAACACATAAAAATTATGCGAATAAAACACCAAAAATTGTTCAATTAAATAGATTTTTTGTATTTATTTCCTTTTGCTGATGACCTGTTATTGAATTATTTTCTTTGGTGTGCTCCTTTTTAAACTTTGATGTCAAAACAATTTGTTTATTCGTCTTTCTCTTTAATGGAATTTTTGAGATTGAATAAACTTCATTTGATGATGAAGATGCATCTTTTGACTTCTTTGATATGTGTAGCTTTGAGCTTTTACTTATGACATTGTTTTTTCACATTTTTCTTTAATGAACTTTCTTCTTCTTTTGATGGTGAAGATGCATCTTTTAATTTCTTGGATAATTGTAACTTTGGACTTTAACTTGTAACAGCTTGTTTATTTGCCTTTTTTCTTAATGAACTTTGTGAGATTTGATAAACTTCTTCATTAAATGATGAAGATGCACCTTTTGACTTGTTGAATGCTTGTAGCTTTGGGCTTTGAGTTATAATTAGTTCTTCATCTCACTCATTGGATGATATTTGTTGTGGTGAAGTGGACTCCTTTTTAATAAAAATATTAATTAGTGGACAAAACTATTAATACTTTGTACAAGAAGTAAAAAATGTAAATAAATTATAAATATGGTTACCTATTTAATTTCCTTGAGGAGAGGATCATGCTAAATGATATTTTTTTAGATAAAAGTTTTTGTGATGGTATAGGTTTGAAATCCTTTTGTGAGCTTAATTTCAAAATTAAAAGTGTGTTTGCAAAGGGTATACAATATTGGGTGTGAAGGAGTTTAGATGCTCTTGTGTTTAGAATTTGTTGTGCATCTCGATCGAACATTACACCGGTGTCATCAAAGACTTTCAATTGTATCTTCAACCTAAAAAAGATTTTAAAAATTGTAATGTTTATTTAATTATGTTATAAAAATAATTCATTATAAACAAATATTAAACCTTGTTGTTGGGTACTTGGATGACTGTCATTCTACAAGTGTATTGATTTTCCTCTTTTGTGACTTTCTTTTAGCATATCTCACATGCAACATAATTTCAATCAAACGTATCATCGATCTCATTGATTGTTGCATGAATAGTGAACACATTATCCTATTATTTTATATATGTTAAAACTAAGAAAAAACCAGTATTATTGAATACTATGAATATGAAGGTCATGGTAGGTTAGCATATTTGTGATTCAAACCAATTATAATAAAATCAATATAGACAGAATTAAAAAAATTACAAATGCAATCATTTACTATCTTTAAAATGGTAATATCGATTTTGAAAAATTAGTAATAACATAATTTTAAAATTATTAAAAAAAGAGTATATATATTATAAAATAAATATTTCATTATTATAAAGTTTAATAATTTTAGATTCTTAAATAATTAAATGATTTTAAGAGATTTTTACGTAGCTTAATTAGAAAAAATAGAAAGGTCATGCATAGCACGAGTAACGTACTAGTAGCAGAGCCGTGTGGGCAAAATTGACAGGCCTAAGGCAAACTTTTTAAGGACATTAATATAGTATAAATGATAAACTTTTAAATTAATGTTTTAGTTTTTTAAGTTGAAAAATAAATATAAAAATTGAAAAAGAAAATGTTACAAAGTAAATAAGGGAAAATGATGAAATAATAGAATGGAAAGAATTATCTACTACTACTACTAAAATAATAATATTCTACAATGCGCATTCAACATCAGTGGTTCCAAAAACGATGTTGTTTTAGAGGCAATGGCATTTTAGTAAATAAGAGATTTTTTTAACAACGTTTTTGCATAAACGACGTCATCTACGCGTTACAAAAACAGGTTTAGTGAACCGTTGTTGAACTGCATTATCCAATGACGGGTTTTATAAACACCGTCTTTGAATCTCGCCTAAATTTTCATCTTTTTCCCTCGCATACTCGCACTCTACCCTAGCCCGCATTACCTCACTCATTTTGCACTCAATTCATTTGGCTCGATTTTCATTGCCGATCGAGGTCGAGAGCGTTTCGGTGTTTTCTTCTCCGTGGAATTCCTGAAAATCATTTCATTCTTAAGAATTACAGGGCTAAAATTAAGGTTAGGGTTGGGGCTACGATTAGGGTTGATTTCGTCGTCGTCCAATGAATTGTCGCCGACTGGAGTCACGTTGCTCCAGATCTTGCGCGAGATTTCGAAGGTGGCTTGATCGTGAGCGCTCTTGAAGGAGAATTCCTTGCCAGAGAAAATGTTGTTAAGGACGTTCCGGTACTTCTTCTTCAGCCTTCGGATCTTCTCCACGAGCTGATTCTTGTTGAAATCGAGTTGGAGCTTCGACTTGATTTGGTCGTAGAACAAAGCAGTGTCGCTGTGGTGCGATGATCCTTGCTGCGATGTGTAGTAGAGGAACCCTTGCAAGAGCTCGATCTCGTCCTCGTCAGTCCACAACTGCTGAAATAGTCATCGTGAGTCATCCAACGACGGCGGCGGATTTTTCTCCTCGATTAGCTCCAAGCTACGCCGCTTCGGATCGGATGAGTCGGTGAGGACGATGGTGGTGGTGGGCTTTGAAATTGGAGCGTCGCTGCCGCTGTTGGAGATGGAGGAATCGGGGACGACAACGGTGACAACGAGAGCGCTGGAGGGAAAGGGCACGTTTTCTTCGTCGTCGTCTTCTTCTTACTCTTCGTCCTCCTGAGACTCGTCGTCGGACTTCCTAGACTTGCATTTTGTCAGACTTCACTATCTCTGTTGCACCTCGAGGTCTGTGCCCAACGGTGGGTATCGGAGGAGTACTAAGCCTGTGACTATGGCTTCCTAGTTATGCTCTAGAAGACCTTTATCAGTGAACACAGAGAGCCAGAGTCAAAAAGCCAAAGAAGGCCAGGGTCAAGTAGAGTAACGTCTTCTCCTCAAATTCCTGGAAAGAATATAATATCACTCCTTTCTATAGAACTTACAAAAAAATTTAATACCCTTCAAAATTATGCAGTATGTGATCATTTCTGTGTTGTCTTATTGGATGCTTTCTGATTTTTACGCATTCAAAATAAGAGGTGTCCTTCAGTGGATTAGTGCCAAGTTATAACTACTAATGGGAAAATCTGTTGGTATATTTTAACAATTTCATGTTTTGTTATACATGTGTTATGTGTACTTAATTTATCACAATCTAAAGAGTTGACCTTCCAATCAACAGTGCACTTTATTATACTCTAAAATACACTCGTCACATTAGAAAAGCCAAATCCATAAACATCTCTTTGGATATCATCGCCTTAGCTAAAACTCACTGATCGTTACTTTGCTGGACATGAAGAAAATACAAACTGAGGTGAGAGACGTATTGAATATGAAAGGGAAGGGTAGATGGGTAATGCGAGAGATCCAAAGTATTAGACTGAAATAGAGGAGTAAGCAGTGCAGACAACAAGGCTGAGTAAGTTTCAGTACGAGGATCAAGATATCCCTAAAGTTGATGACACATCTTTCAATCTTTCATTTTCATTTTATTGCTTCTAGCAATCTCAAAAAACTTATGCATCTTCCTAGTGGAGGCTTTTGCTCTTTAAATAGACAATACCCCAACTTCTAGCTATCTCATCAAACTCTCTGCTTTTTTTTTTAGGCTGCCACTGATTTAATTTAATTTTATGCACTATTCCTGTAAGTGTTTGCGGAGAAACTTATCCAACAGGGTCAGGCTTAAACAGGGCTTCTTTGGTTATTTTATTTGTAATCATGTATATCTATAATATTCAGATTTGGAACCATACAAGAGGCCTTATTTTTTTTCTTATCTCTACTGTGTTTTAAATGGCAGTCTTTCTGATAAGAAAAGAATTAAGGAGGATAATCCAGATAATCACATTCAGGCCTTAGATCGAATGAAGCTGGTATACTCAAATCACTTCTTCTATTTTTTTTTTCTTTCTAATTCTTAGAAATTGAAGGACATGGGATATCCAGATTGATGTTTGGCAGAAATCCTTTTTCTATCCAAGGGATATCCAAGGAATGTGATTCGATCCAAGGAATTAAAAGTTGGATGCTTAATAAAAAGGGAGTGTGTCGAATAAATAATTAGTGCAGAAATAAAGGTTGTAGATTGATGTTTGGCAGGTATTTAATGTTCTCTGTATATTATTATTTTTTTGTTTAACTTTTCTATGATTTTAAATTGTTGAATGTTGATTGTAAAGTAATTAATCCTAGAAAATAATTAGTGCAGAAATAATTAATGTTGTTTTCATGGTAAAGTAATTAATCCTAGAAAATAAAAAATATATTTTAGAGCAGTAAAAAGTAATTTTTTGTTTTTTAATCTTTCACACTCTGACCATAAGAAATTTTTTAGAGTGCTTTGTCTTTTCTTTTCCCCTCTTTTTTGTAGATGCATCATGTCAGCTTTGTAGACACTGAAGATATGAATCTCACATCTGGAAAAAGGATACTCAAGCAGCAAGTTAGCAGAGGTACACTTCATTTAAATGTTTTTTTGACAATATGTTGGCGTGCAATTTACAAATAAGTTTTTCATTTGACAAAGTTACTAGTGCAATTATTTGTAGTTATTTATTTTTTCGGCTATATCATATATACTTAGCTTTATTAGTTGCACATAATTTAATTGATAGGATCTTGATTCTTGATTATTAAATTTCAAAAACAAAAATAAGTATGTCGTTAAATGATTTTAGACACACGGGCACACACAAATAGTGTTAAAAAAGGTGTAGTATATAATGTAACTAATTTTAGGATACTGGAGACAAAACTGTTATGGATTGATAAGAAATTTTGCACCATTGATATTTTCCAATAAGAAATTTTGTAACATTGACATGCATGAAAAATATTCATTCCGATGGTGTATATAATTCATTCTTGAAAATTTCCATCTTGTATTTTCAATGCTTCCCATTACTAATATATCAAGGGACTAGACTACACGTATACATTGCATTTTTGTCACTTAGGATGAACGATCCTCGCCCCTTAAATAAAAGAAACTACCTGATCCACTTAGATTAGATGACTCTGCATGCTGCATCATTGTATGGAATGGTACATTGACAGCAGATGTGGTGCCAATCTTCTGGTTAAGAAAATTGACTTATGGAAGTCATTACATTGCTAACCTCTACATGTTGAGTGTTGATATCTTTATAATTATCTTATTCTTTTTATGTATTTTTATGTTATATATTTTCAACTATTTCTATCATGATCCATTTCTTTTTGCATTAATCTCTATCTCACATATTGCAGCACCGAGAACACACATGCATTTAGAATCGAGGACTTATTAAACATCAATCTACATCAATCCTTTTTTTTCTTTCTAATACTCAAATCACATTCAGGCCTCAAATCGAATGAAGCTGTTGGATATCCAGATTTCCAACAGTGTAGTTTGATTTCATTAATCAGAATCCATACTGTTGGAACATTGATGACTATTTTGATTTTATTCTCTGTAGTCCCCACGCACAAGAAAATTCATTAACTTTTACGCCTAAGTATGGGTTTGATTTGGTTCCAGGAAATGGGATACCTCACGGAATGTGATAAAGCTAGGAAAAACTGTACCCCTACAAATGAAGTCCACATTACTCTGAAGCAAGAGGTACAATACTAGAATTGCTGCTCATCAATCATTGTAATTCTTTTTATGCATATTTTGCTGCAATCATATTTATTACCCCTAGTTACAACTCAGGCTAATATTGCTACTAATATTGATCCCATAAATTGTTGTGAATAAATTTTGAATTATTTAAGGAGAAATTAATTTTTATTAGCATGAGTATCATAGTATGTAATATGTTCTATTATCAGTTTCCCTTCACTACTCGGTGTAGTGGAACTTGAAGGCTAGATGTGTTATTACTCAAAGCAGTACTTTCTACATGTAGTCGTAGAAAGACTACATTATGAATGGTAAATTAATTACCCTCTTTTAACATCAATTACTCATTGTATATACATAATTTTTATTACTCATTGTTAGCTTTTACTTAATTTAATATTATATAAGTATATTTATTCATTGTTAGTAATATAGATAATTTTTATTACTCATTGTTAGGTTTTAATTAATTAATTATTATTTTATTATATTTATTGATTATTAAAAATATAAATAATTTTTACCACTCATTCTCAGTTTTTACATCAAGCATATTGATTAATTACTATGCAGGTTGCTAATTTTTTTACATCGGTGCTAAGGCGAGAAACAATGTTGAAAGCGCGGGTTACTACATCGGTGTTGGCGAGAAACGATGTTGAAAGCGCCGGTTACTACATCGGTGTTGGCTAGAAACGATGTTGAAAGTGCAGGTTACTACATCGGTGCTGGCGAGAAATGATGTTGAAAGCACAGGTTACTACATTGGTGCTGGCGAGAAACGATGTTGAAAGTACAAGTTACTACATCGACGCTAGCGTAGGCACGGATGTAGAAATGAATGTAATTCTACAACGGTTAATTTTGGACCGTTGTTGAAAATTTGTAGTTTCAACAACGTTACATACAAAAACGGTTAACCACCATTGTTGAATCCCATTTTTGACCGATGTTGAAAACCCGATTTCTAGTAGTGTACAAAATACATGTTGATATTATCTAATGAAATAATTGTGTATCATTTATCTATTTTTACAATTTACTTTCAGGTCTTAAAAAAATGAAAAAAGAGAAAATAATAATTAGATTGTAAAGAAAATTTGAAGTATAATTATTTTACTATTACTTCAGTAGGCCTAAGGCAATTGCCTAACTCACCTAGCTATATAAACGACTCTGAGTAGTAGATGACAAAAAGCACGACCCTTACAGCATTTAAAGAAAAGGTGCCCACTAGATATGAACAATGACCTACCCATAACCATTTGGGCATATAAAGAAAAAGCTTTGCTTATCATAGTACACAAAGATCATACATGAATTTTATACCTAGCAATAAGTGTATCAAATGTTATAGTAATCAAACAGACCAACATAGTTCCACTATTACAAGTACATTCAAGTATTAGTAAATCAAATAGTACTAATTTGCAGTTTTAAAGCTTCTTCCCCATAATACGAGGTTACACACAATTCTTACCGAAAGAAGCACACAAAAATCTAGTTATCCCATACACACAGTTAATTGAAACTTACCACTGAAACATACTACTAGCAAGAAACATTGTCACTACCATAGCCTGAAAATATAACATTGACTGAATAAAAAAAATAGAAAAAACATCATAGCCCACATTGAAATTTGAAGGCATTTTCCAATGAACAGGTTCAATACAACAACTATGAAAAGGGTCATACCCTTCTATCCATGTTTGCAATCCAACTACATAAGTGACATTCAACCATTACATTACCCTACACCAACACAAATAAAAAAAAATTATTAATTGAATTACTGATACACTACATAGGAAAAAAAATGCCATACACTATTAAACATACACACCTATAACATCAACATTGAAATCCCCTGCCATTGGAGAAGCATTGTCCTCTCCATCAAAAGAACAACTTGCTAAAACATTGTCATCTATTGCATCTGGCTTATTCACTGTTGTGCAAGCCAACTTATTGTGCCCAGGTAGCTTGCAGGCACTGCACTTGACTATCCTCTTTATTCTCAACTTTGAAACACGTGATTTTTTACAACCACTACCTTTGGTTCTTACATATGTAGGATCTTGCAAACCACCTACACATCTTTCCACCCAACCAGTGCCAACCTCTATTCCATTCTTGTATTTCAAATTTTGTATTTCTTTTCTACTTTTGTTTCTACCCTCGACAAAATCATTGGCACTTTGACAGGCCAAAGTACAAAACTCCCTGCATGCATTTAGCATCCATACATATCTAGCAATGACATGAGAGTTCCAAAAACTAGCATCATCTATTATCATGCCAACAAAACGGTCTTTCACAGCTATAGTCCATCTCTCCAACACCAAGCAACTAGGCAACTCATCAATGTTAAGACGCATCAACGCAGCCATGATATGAACATAAGGCAATCCATATGTCTCCATTCTCTAGCAAGAGCACTTGAACTCATCATCCAAAGGATAATGTGACACCCACCACACCTTTCATAAAACTTTATACTTGACTACCTTGTAAATTTGGTGGTTAACTATGTCTCTAACATCAACAACCCTAGTTAGCATTGAAACACGAAGAATTTCCTATAAATGTTTAAAGATCTCCCTGTTAGAATAATGTGACTTATGTGAATTAAGGGCCTAAACTTGATTTAATAAAATAATGGGACCAATTGGAAAATATGAGAAATTAATAAACTTCCGATAACTAACTTGATGGAAGTTTATTAAACTTATGAGAAGTTAATAAACTTCCGATAACTAACTTGATGGAAGTTAGTTTATAAAAGGCAAAGGGTTTTATCCCTGACATAAGCATTTTTCCTCTAATTACCATCAAGAATGTGAGAGGAAAATAATAGAAAGGAAAGAGATAGATTGGGAAAAAGAAGATTGAAGAACTTATACATTTCATGGATCAAGGTAAGTTCTACTTACTTTCAAACTGTATGAGGGAATCATAGATTCTAAGATCCTTACAATATGTGATAGATTCATTGAACATAAATGTATGGAATATATAACTATCATGTGGTATCAACGCAAAGGTTATTGAATTTATGATTCTCCATGAATGATGTTTCTTCCATACATTGTATGAATCCGATTCCAATTGGAAAATTATTCAAACCATTTTGTTTTACGTTGTGCATATTATAATTGTTTTCGAGTTTGGAATGCCCTGAATCCAATTTTTGAATGTCTTGAATTGAAATTCAATATCTCTCTCTTACGTCAATTTCAATTCAAAATTGGATCAAGTAATTTAGATTAAATGTATGATAGATTTGTAATCATCAAAGTGGTCAAATCTTTATGTTTTGTTTAATTCCAAATTAGTGAAAATTTTATTTCAATTACCCATAGAATGGATGCTAAATTATAGATGATTGGTTTATGGGTTAATTGAAGTTCATTATTATAAGACATTTATGGATCACCCAAAGGTTGATTAGATGTTCTTATAATTTATGGATATGCATGTTGTTAGTATGTATGCATTATTAGTTTTATTTATATATCCAAAGATAATAAGTATTTCTAATTAATGCATATGACTTACCAAATAATGTTAAAATTATTAGCATCGGTATGTTTTTTTTTGTGTATTAATGTATCACCCAAAGGAGAACACTAGTATACATAGAACGTTTGTTTGTTGTTTGAATCCGTATTGTATGTTTAATTTATGACTCAAAGTATTAAGGTTAAGCATGTGTTAATTGAAATGAAGAGAAAACCCATTATAAGGGCTGGGAAAAGTCAAACAGAATTTGTTTGATGCTTATGCACATGAGCATAGCAAATAACATTAAGTCTGCTCTTCCCAAAACTGAAAGTGTGAAAGAATTTATGAAATCTGTGGAAGAGCACTCCCAAACTACGATAAGTCTCTTGCTGGGACATTAATGAGTACTTTAACCACCATGAAGTTTGATGGTTCTCGTACTATGCATGAACATGTCATTGAGATGACAAATATTGCAGCAAAACTTAAGAAATCAATATATAGACTTAAACAGGCTTCCCGACAATGGTATATTAAGTTCAATGATACTATTACACCCTTTGGATTTAAGGAAAACAATGTTGATCGGTGTATATATCTGAAGGTCAGTGGGATCAAATTTATATTTCTTATTTTGTATATTGATGACATCTTGCTTGTAACTAATGATCTTGGTCTATTAAGTGAGACTAAAAATTTTCTTTCTAAGAACTTTGAAATGAAAGATATGGGTGAGGCAGGCTATGTGATAGAAATAGAAATATTTCGTGATAGATCACAAGGACTGTTAGGCTTGTCTGAAAAATCATATATTAATAAAGTTTTAGAGTGATTCAGAATGGATAAATGTTCAGCATCTCCCATTCCAATACAGAAAGGAGACAAATTTAGTCTCATGCAATGTCCAAAGAATGATCTGAAACGGAAACAGATGGAAAATATCCCTTATGCATCTATTGTTGGGATTCTGATGTATGCTCAAACATGCACAAGGCCAGATATTAGCTTTACAATTGGTATGCTTAGTAGATACCAAAGTAATCTAGGATTGGATCATTGGAAAGTTGCAAAGAAAGTCTTAAGATACTTGCAAGGGAAAAAGGATCACATGCCTACTTATAGGAAATCTGGTCATCTTGAGGTGATTGGATATACAGATTCAGACATTGAGGCTAAATTTGTGGCATGCTTTGAGGCCACAGTTCAGGCTAATTGATTGCGGAATTTTATTTCAGGACTTGGAGTAGTTAACAGTATTGCCAAACCGCTGAAAATTTATTGTGACAATACCATAATTGTCTTCTTTTCTAAAAACGACAAGTATTCTAAAGGTGCTAAGCATATGGAATTGAAATACTTTGTTGTTAAAGAAGAAGTTTAGAAACAGAGTGTCAATAGAATATATTAGCACTAATCTAATGATTGTTGACCCTTTAATAAAAGGGTTACCATCCAAAGTATTTACTGGTCATGTAGTGAATATGTGCATTATGTCTGCTAGTGAATGTTGAATGTTATTATTATTATTAATGTCTATTTGACACTTTAAGCTCATTATTGTGTAAGTTTCTGAAATTTGTGTTTTCCACTTTATGTGTATATGCATGCAAATTATGATGTGGAAAACATATTATGTTTTTGAAAGAACGACTTTTGTTTGAACTCATTATGAACTTCTCATTTTACAGTCATATTAAAGAGAATGATAATATAGTAGTACATAGAAGGAAATATGTTGATTAAATGACATGTAACTGTCATGACTCTTATTGTTTTTATCTTTAATTATGATTATTGATGGAGCCAATTCATCTAAAGTCTTTTAATGAGCATTATGATTTATGCAATTATTAAATCATGAAGTGTTATGGCATCACAAGAGTCAAGTGGGAGAATGTTAGAATAAAGTGACTCATGTGAATTAAGGGCCTAAACTTGATTTAATAAAATAAAGGGACCTATTGGCAAATATGAGAAGTTAATAAACTTTCGATAACTAACTTGATGGAAGTTTATTAAACTTATGAGAGGTTAATAAACTTCTGATAACTAACTTGATGAAAGTTAGTTTATAAAAGGCAAAGGGTTTTATCTCTACCATAAGCGTTTTTCCTCTAATTATCATCAAGAATGTGAGAGGAAAATAACAGAAAGGAAAGAGATAGATTGGGAAAAAGAAGATTGAAGAACTTATGCATTTCATGGATCAAGATAAGTTATACTTACTTTCAAACTGTATGAGGGAATCATAGATTCTAAGATCCTTACAATATGTGATAGATTCATTGAACATAAATGTATGGAATCTATAATTAACATTCCCTTGTGAATAGTTTTGCACCAGACCTCTCAAGGCAATGAAATTCAATTTCAGGAGTTGGTTTCACGTATTCACATTTAAAATCAGCCTATACTTCCTTGTAATGCATATAATGCATGACGCGTTGAAAATGCTCAACAAACTCTGTCGAATTTCTACGTGAAGTAACAAATTTTCCTAGTAGAGCATGCAATCCCTCACACCAAGATGTGGTTCTAAAAACCAGCAAAAAATGATACCCTAATACAAGCTACAGCCCACATTTCCCTTTTCTCATAAATGTCATGCACCCATTTATTCTCTTGTAGACCATGTTTAGATACTACTTCATTCCAATTACATTTGAATTCTCCAATGCTAAAATCACCAAACATAAGTTTTTCAAATTCAGTCAGAAAACCATTATTTCCCGTGTTACTTTTGGCGTTGCGCATCAGATGCCATGCCAAAGACGATGATGGGCCTCAGGAAAAACTTTCTTAATGGAATTTTTCAAGGCCAAGTCTCCATTGGTGATGATTGCATTTGGGCACTTTCTTTTCATTGCCTCCACCAATTGCTCAAGCAACCATATTAGGTTTCTTCCAATTCATTCTCAATGACAGCAACTGCAAATACAATAGTCTGGTTGTGATTATTTACACCAAAAAAAATAACAGCAGGCGCCTTGTACTTGTTTTTCCCATACGTGGCATCAAAGGCAACTACATCCCCAAAAACTTGAAAATCTAATTGGCTCCTATCATCACACCAAAACACATGTTGTACTCGATTGTCTTTATCCACTATGTGTCGCACAAACATAAGAGGGTTCTCTGATGACAATGAATACAAATATTGCAAAGCACTAGCACCATCAGATCCTCGAACATGCCTTTGCCTCTGAATCTAATTATACATGTCTTTCTCCCAATAGCCAACCTTGCCATAACCACCACACTGACTTCCCATCATATGAAAGATATCTATTGTATGCAGACCTACCTTCCGAAGGTTGTTCATTTTCATAATATCACATCTCTCCATTCTTCTATGCTTCGATGCCATGCCTGAATGTATTCCCTTTAAGGATCGATGATTATGTTCATCCTCAAAACAACTGACATACCAAAGTTGTGAAGGCAAATGAATATGAACACGACATTTGGCCTCACACCCACATCTAGTTTCACCCCTGGGTCGTCTTTTCCGCTTACCCAATGTTAACCCCCTATCTTCACCATAACCTTGCTTGTTACATACAAATGTTTGCTACAGTACTTTCCATTTCCTACTTCTCAATATCTTTCTCTTTTGAGGAACAAATCCATTCAATCTTGTGATGCCCTCTACCCCTCACATATATGTACTAATAATAGAAGGAATAAAAAATCAAAATTAATTAAAAGTTTTTAAAACATATTTAAATACAAGTTTTTCAAAAGGGTAAAAGGCTCACATCCACTTTTCTAACATCATAATAAAATTTATTCAAATAAATAATAAATTATCTCGGCTCAAAACAAAATCATCCAAGACTTCATGCAATTAATATAGAAAGCTATATCCCAATATCACATCCTATCAGAGCATTGTGTTCATGTTTCGTCTAGCATGAGGTTCTTCATAGTCACCCACCTAACCATCTGCTTCCATGAACACAAAGTTCGAGATCATCACAAGATCCAAAAACAAATAGCACACGAGAAGTGAGTTATCATAATCCTAACTAATAAAGAGAAACAAGACAACATATAGGTATAAATATCATATAAACAAAATGCAACTTATTTAAGCATAACTCATGTTATTTCACCACTTTATCGCGCAACATCACATCACAACACCACACGTCTCATTCATTTTCACAACATTCACGTACTCAATGATCAAAACACAATATCACTAAATCAATCAATATCGATCAATACACAAGCGTTATGAAACAGATACACTAAGACTCAATCCTATATGCAATGTGGTACCATGACAGTGAAAAATCTCTTCGGGCGCCTAGGAGTACATGACAAGACAAACCACACACTAATAAGTCAAGTCACTCTCGCTTGGTAAAATCATAGGGAGACCAGCCAGCGTCACACTGTTTTGTGAGAATGCTCCAACCATGTGGGATCGGCACAAGCTTAAAGGAGCACTCAAATCGGGTGTATTTACCCCCAAGGCCTACACTCCGAAGAGTTTGTCAGGGCCTCTCCCTCCTGATTCAAGTCCAACCCAGAAAATATTTTAGCACACAGACTCTATCTATGAATTGTACAAAACACACGACTCCTCAATTGTTCTCAAAATAGTTTTATCTTGTCGCGCTTGTGATTATACTCGTCGGGTCCCCACAGTGGTTCCCGTCACAGTACTCGTCACGCATTAACTCGTCGCCCTTAAAGGGACTTAGCATTAACTCATCGTTTTTAAAGGGTCTTAGCATTAACTAGTCGCCCTTAAAGGATTTTATAGTCAAATGATTATACAATTCATAGCTCACAACTCAATGCACACAACATCTCAATGCACTAATATATTACAAGTCAATACATACTCAATTTATTACATATATTCGGTCTCAATCACAATGGTATAATCCCAAAATAGCATGCTATCACACCTCATGAATCATACACACTTTACCTATGAACTATGCAATACACACAACTACTCAATTGTTTTCAAAATCATTTTAACTCTTCGCGCTTGTGACTAAACTTGTCTGGTTCCCACAGTGGATCCCATCACAATACTTATCGCCCTTAAAGGGTCTTACAATTGTGTGATTGCACAGTTCATAGCTCACAACTCAATACACACATCTCATCTTAATACACATGTATTTCACCATTCATCACAGGTTCAATTTATCACATACTCACAATTTGAATCACCATTTCATAATCTCAACATAACAATTTATACAAAAGGTTTATCACAACAAGGGAAGTAAAACCCCTCAAATAATTTCACACAATTATATCAAAATCATGGATCAAAACACAGACATCAAGAGCACTCAAATTTACCAATCAATTCTCATCAGAACATCAATTGGTACGGAAAACACAACAATATTATATTTATAATCGTAAAGGAAAAATTATAATTCAATAAACATTCCAAAATAAACCCAAATTTAATCCTCTAAGGATCCCTATACATGTTCATTTTAACCCCAATTGCGATAAACTCATCCCTTACCTCTAAGCGGGCTCACGTGTGTATTGTGATTGCAATAGCGGCATCTCTAGCGGTTTCCTGAGATTCCTCAAGCTTTTTCTCTGACTGCTCTGATAGGGTTCTCAAGCGTTAGAGAGAAAGGGAAGAGATTGAAGCCTCCATTCCACTGTCTACGTGTGATCAGTACTTCTCCATCCACAGATGGTATTTTCAAATCCCAACGGTGACGATGTGTGGAAATGAAACAGAAACCACCTATCCAAATGTGACAACAATCCAACGGTTAACGAGTCTGGGATCATGGTTTTATTGAAAAAGTTTTGGATTTCTGCGGGAAAAGAAAAATCTATGATACAAAGGGTGTTTCTCTCAGCTTAAACATTTTTTTCTTAATTCCCAATGGTAAGAATGTTCAGAATTGAGTTCTGATTCTGGTGCTCAAATTTCACGACGATCCAACGGCGAATGAGTCCGAGATTCTCATTTTTCTGACACAGGTTTGGTGATATGCGGGAAATGGAAAGGGTTTTGGGGTGAGAAGAAGAGAAAACGAAATTGAGAGGAAGAGGAGGCATAGAGAGTATCGTCAGTCTAAAAACTGACCTAATATGCCTCTATTTATAGATTGAATACTCATAGCATATTATTTATTCTATTTATTTATTTTTATTATTTTATAAAAAGGAACTCTATTTTATTTCTTATCAAATGAATAAATCAAATATATTTTTTCTTCAAACTATTATTTTAATAAAGCTATTTATCTTTATTTATTTAATTATAAAAAAACCTCACCATTTTCTATAACTTTATTTTTTTTAAAAGTATTTTTAATTTATTTACAAAAAATGGGATATTTACAATTCCACCCCCCTTAAAAGAAGTTTCGTCCCCAAAACTTTCCCGAAAGACCGAGAAAAGGATATTACGCATATGGTTCTCAATACCAAGTTGTATGCCCAGTTGAAGCACTTTTCCGTGACTTCAATCATAAGACTCCTCTGCACTTTACAACTAAATCTGACGATCCTTGTTTACTCAATGATAGTATTTCATAAGTTATGTCTTCTCACGAGAGTAACATCTCAACAATAATAGAATGTGAATGACATACTATTTGGAGTAGGGTAATATCATAGGAGGCACGCATGACAATTTGAAACAAACAAACATACACAAGAAAACGTGATTGACCACATGGTCGAATTTTTTTCGAACATGGGACGGTTCAAGAAAAAAAATGAGTTTCGAGACTCTCACGCTCTACCAATTCTAGTCCACAAATGACTATCGAGAATACATGATTTGTTTACCCTCGGGTCTAAGCCTCTTCCTTCAACACAATTTTTCTCACTTTCGTATACTTGACTCATAACTTTCACTTAGGTTCAAGAAATTGTAACTATTCCACTCTAAGGTTTCCTACCTGATACTAATTGGGTGCTAATTGAATAAGCAAAATATACCACTTCTCACTTTTGTAAACTTGTTCAAACTTAAGGGTTACTCCCTACAGGAATTTCACCAGAAAGCTTAAACTTACTCGAGTCCTCTTTAATAAGGATTAAGGTTAATTCAAGGAATCCTAAAATAACTTTTTGGCTCGGCTACTAGTTAAGGGCTTTTCATCTTAATCTTAGGTTCTCTCATCTCAAAACAACTTCTGCCCAAGAAGGATTTAAAGTTATCTCTCACCTACATGTAGCATACTTTAAGGGTCATCCTCATCTAACTAAAATGCATAACACAACTCTTAGCACAGAACATGATTCCCAAGGGTCTATAACAGCCTTATGATACACCTCATAATCCAGCTTAACTGGAAACACACTGAACACTAATCATCGAAACCATTACAAGAGCTAACTCAGGGTGGGAGATCCTGTCCATGCATCCCATGAACACACAGGGGCATTGATCTTGTCAAGACATGATCAGGTACACGTAGAGGCCACGACAGGTACTAAGGTAGTCGTCGGAGCATCCTCATATTTTTTCCATATTAAGGTAAAGAGAACTAAGATTTATCTCGCTAATCATACAACTATTATCAATAATCCTTTAGGTCACCTACCTTACACAAGAACACTCACTCTCAAACTCTTTCATGCTTAGCAATTAATGCCCTACTAACTACCTTACACTCTTATTAAGGTTTCACACTAAACATTTTAACTATTTTTCACAAATTTTCCAACTACTCTATATTAGACATCTCCCAAGAACTACGGTTACAAGTTTCTATTGGTACTACATCTAAAAGATTTTCAATCTCGTACTTAGGTGGCAACTAAGCACATCCTCAAGGAACACAAGTACAACACTTACTAAGTTTGACTTTCATCTACAAGTAACAAATATCATGCCTACTCAAGTATTTCCTCTCGAAACATCTTAATGTGATTGACAAGGGCGAAGTCTCTCTCTATTCGTAACAAAAGTAACAACATGATAATATATCAAGCAGTTTAACAAGACATGATTGGAAGATGAGCAGCTAATAACAAGATGAACACTCGATTGATTAGGAGACAATAATTTTAAATCAAGAAGGTTCACTCATCCAGAATCAACAACAGATATTCCAAATGAATTCTATAAATGAAAACATGACCACAATGTACACCTATATGGAGACATCAACAATCGCTTGATTGTGACAGAAACATCAATAGTCCAACTATTTGATGTAGGCTCATAACACAAAGAATGAATTATACTCAAGTTGCAAGTGTAATCTAATTACTTGACTTAAGCACGCAACATAAAGAATATGTTGCACTAGAATTAGAAGGTATGGTCAAAAGAGTATTCTTTATGAAATATATCTCAATATGAGTCATCGAACTATAGAGTATTAGCATCGCTAAGAACAAGAAATCACAAACAACCATACTATCTATGAAATTAAGGCAAAGCACCATACTACAAGCATACATAGAATTATAAGGTTCCTATAACAAGTATATAGTATACATATAAGAATAAAGAATTGAACAATCACTAAGGGTATATTTAAGGAATCGCAAGTTTCAACAATTACGCTTATGGTCACACACAAAGAAAAAAAAGTCAACACATGTTAACACATTAATTAAACACACTTATTCACAACACACCTGCAAGTTCAAGGTTTTTGACAACATTAATACACACATCAAGTTTTCAAGATCACTTGTATCACTTAACGGCTTGCCATGACATCCTACCGCACTTCACGAATTATAGAGATGGCCAGTCTCATAACTCATGACTCAACAATGGATTTATGGTATAACAGACATTAAGTATGCAAGGCACATACAAGCATTATTAGTAAGTCTCATTTGATCATGCAAAAGAAAATACAAATAATAATTCAAGCATACTCAACAAAAGTACTCATAAGTAACCACACAAAGTGCGCACCAGAATATGGTAAGCACATAACACACTGGCTGAAAGGTTCGATCTACTCTGATACCACTAAATGTGATGCCTTATACCCCTCACATATATGTACTAATAATAAAAGGAATAAGAAATAAGAATTAATTAAAAAATTTTAAAACACATTTAAATACAAGTCTTTCAAAAGGGTAAAAGGCTCACATCCACTTTTCTAACATCATAATAAAATTTATCCAAATAAATAATAAATTATCTCGGCTCAAAACAAGGTCGTCCAAGACTTCATGCAATTAATATAGAAACTTATACCACAATGTCACATCCTATCAGAGCATTGTGTTCTTGTGTCCTCTAGCATGAGGTTCTTCATAGTCACCCACCTAATCATCTGCTCCCACGAACACAAAGTTCGAGATCATCACAGGATCCAAACACAAATAGCACACCGGGAGTGAGTTAACACATTCCTAACTATTGGAGAGAAACAAGACAACATATAGGTATAAATATCATATAAACAAAATACAACTTACTTAAGCATAGCTCACGTTATTTCACCACTTTATCGCGCAACATCACATCACAACACCACACGTCTCATTCGTTTTCACAACATTCACGTACTCAATGATCAAAACACAATATCACTAAATCAATCAATATCGATTGATACACAAGCGTTATGAAACAGATATACTAAGACTCAATCCTATATGCAATGTGGTACCATGACAGTGAAAAATCTCTTCGGGCGCCTAGGAGTACATGACAAGACAAACCACACACTAATAAGTCAAGTCACTCTCGCTTGGTAAAATCATAGGGAGACCAGCCAGCGTCACACTGTTTTGTGAGAATGCTCCAACCATGTGGGATCGGTACAAGCTTAAAGGAGCACTCAAACCGGGTGTATTTACCCCCAAGGCCTACACTCCGAAGAGTTTGTCAGGGCCTCTCCCTCCTGATTCAAGTCCAACCCATAAAACATTTTAGCACACAGACTCTATCTATGAACTGTACGAAACACATGACTCCTCAATTGTTCTCAAAATAGTTTTATCTCATCGTGCTTGTAATTAAACTCGTCGGGTCCCCACAGTGGTTCCCATCACAATACCCGTCGCGCATTAACTCTTCGCCCTTAAAGAGACTTAACATTAACTCGTTGCCCTTAAAGCGTCTTATAGTCGTGTGATTGTACAATTCATAGCTTACAACTCAATGCACACAACATTTCAATGCACTAATATATTACGATCAATACATACTCAATTTATCACATATATTCGGTCTCAATCACAATGGTATAATCCCAAAATAGCATTTTATCACACCTCATGAATCATACACACTTTACCTATGAATTAGGCAATACATACAACTACTCAATTATTTTCAAAATCATTTTAACTCGTCGCGCTTGTGATTAAACTCGTCTGGTTCCCACAGTGGATCCCATCATAATACTCATCACCCTTAAAGGGTCTTACAATTGTGTGATTGCACAATTCATAGCTCACAACTCGATACACACATCTCATCCCAATACACATGTATTTCGCCATTCAGCACAAGTTCAATTTATCACATACTCACAATTTGAATCACCATTTCATAATCTCAACATAATATTTTATACAAAAGGTTTATCACAACAAGGGAAGTAAAACCCCTCAAATAATTTCACACAATTATATCAAAATCAATTACTCAAAATCATGGATCAAAACAAAAACATCAAGAGCACTCAAATTTATCAATCAATTCTCATCAAAACATCAATTGGTACGTAAAACACAACAATATTGTATTTCTAATCATAAAGGAAAAATTATAATTCAATAAACATTCCAAGATAAACTCCAATTTAATCCTCTAAGGATCCTTATACATGTTCATTATAACCCCAATTGCGATAAACGCATCCATTACCTCTAATCGGGCTCACATGTGTATTGTGACAGCAATAGCAACATCTCTAGTGGTTTCTTGAGATTCCTCAAGCTTTTCCTCTGACTGCTCTGATAGGGTTCTCAAGCGTTAGAGAGAAAAAGAAGAGATTGAAGCCTCCATTCCACTGTCTACGTGCGATCAGTACTTCTCCATCCACAGATGTTATTTTGAAAATCCCCATGGTGACAATGTGTGGAAACGAAACACGAACCACCTATCAAAATATGACGACAATCCAACGGTTAACGAGTCTGGGATCATGGTTTTACTGAGAAAGTTTTGGGTTTCTGCGGGAAAAGAAAAATCTATGATACAAAGGGTATTTCTCTCCGCTCAAACATTTTTTTTCTTAATTCCCAATGGTAAGAATGTTCATAATTGAATTCCTATTCTGGTGCTCAAATTTCACGACAATCCAACGGCGAATGAGTTCGAGATCGTCATGTTTCTGACACAGGTTTGGTGATATGCGGGAAAAAGAGAGGGTTTTAGGAGGAGAAGAAGTGAAAACGAAATTGAGAGGAAGAGGAGGCGTAGAGAGTGTAGTGAAAACTGACCTAATATGTCTCTATTTATAGATAGGATACTCATAGCATATTATTTACTCTATTTATCTATTTTTATTATTTTATAAAAATGAACTCTATTTTATTTCCTATCAAATGAATAAATCAAATATATTTTTTTCTTCAAACTATTATTTTAAATACAACTATTTCTCTTTATTTATTTAATTATAAAAACCTCACCATTTTCTAAAACTTTATTATTTTCTTTTTAAAGCATTTTTAATTTATTTACGAAAAATGGGATGTTACAAAACTTCCTAATTTTAAAGACGTGTAACGTTCAGAGGAGTATTTGACCAAGGTAAAGATATCTTCCTAACATAGGAATGGAAGTAGTGGGATGCTTTTAATTTTTTCATGGAGACTAATTCTAAAAGCATTTTATCTTTAAAAAACATAATTGATAAAGAAAGTATATTTTATTTTAAATTTCAAATCATAAGAAAATATTTTCCAACAATCTCCCACTAATTTAAAATTTAAAGAAATGAAATAATATAATAAAAATATTTTTAATGGAGCATAATATATTGTGTTTTCATCCATTAATTTTTCAAGCTTACTAGAAAGGGACTCAATCATATTCATGACATACATTTTTTGATAAAACTCCTAATGTATAAAAGACTATACAAGAAGAAAGTAGATTTTCTCTCTAAGACGATTAGACAATAAAAATAAAATAAAAGAAATAAATGAGAAGAAAATGCAAAGTTTTAAACTAAATAACAAAACAACAGTAGGAAAATAACTGCAGTTGACATAACATGAATCAACAATGCAATATATCATACAATAAACACAAAGGAAAATAAGTTAAGGGAGAAATTTTTAATTAGCCTGGATTGAAGCGCGTAAATGTTATCCTTAGAGAGAAAACAATCTCACTACACCGGCATGAAAATTTGATTGCACTCATCTCTTAAGATATGACAACCCGTTGATTTCAATTGTGTGCAACAAAAGGATCGTGAGCCTTCTGAACATGAATACTCTAGCTCTCAAAAACAATTTTTTTATAAAAAAGGAAAAGACAAAATTTAGAGAGAAAAAAAGCAAATTGTTTATTTTGTTTGTGTATTTTTTAGAAAGAAGGAAAATTTAGAAACAAGATATATGTAGGCATAGACCACCTAATACAATAACAAAAATCTCAAAATAAAACTACGTAATCGTTGAAAATCAATGTACATATCAAAATAAATTGCATTGACCCACTGAAAACAAAATCTTAAAAAAATAAAAAATCTAATTTTACATAATTAATTCTAAAACAAATAATTTATTTTATAAAAATAAAATTAATATAAATAACATATTTTTATAAATTTTAAATTATAAAACAAATATTTAAGCCTGTATAGAGACTACTGTGCACCACTTGTAAACTTCTCTACGGTAGCCTAATCCTAGAATCGATGCTATTGACCTGGTATTGCAGTAAAAAAAAAATCAGAATCAATCAGTATACACCACTCTGGGTGGACCATTCTTTTAATTTTTTGAAGACTCCCGAATATGGTGTTAAGCTTCAAAGTTAAAGTCCTGCCTTGCCAACAATTGCTTAACAAGAATCAGAATAAACGTTATTGTAATTATTTGATAAATATACGAATATATATATATATATATATATATATATATATAATTATTTTAATTAGTGACCTACTTTTTTTTAGGTTTAGTGACCTACTTAAATACTAATAAAAAATGAAATGGCATTTTCCTTTTTTTCTTATACTTAAAATTAATCTTGGTAATTTACTACTCTCCCCGCTGGAGAACCAGGGGGAAATGGCGGGAGATGATGAACACCCTTAATCAAATAGAAAAAACGCATCCAAATAAAAAATATTTCTGCCACCATATTCCATTTTCTTCACGGTGGTTGTTACTTGTTATTGCTGTGCGAAGGTGAAAAAAGGAAGAACAATGGAGGAAGCGAAGGAAAAGTGTTGGAGGATGGAAGTGGAGGAGAAGCTGAAGAGGCTGCAATCTCTTCTCTTCGGCGCAGAGCGCGCTCTCGAGAACAACGACTTCTCCTCGGCTTACATCCTCGCGCTTCGTCTCCTCGGATTCCTCGACGTGAATTCCCACTCCAACGTCGACGAAGCCTTCGTCCAACCGATTCGCCGCGACGCTCTCGCCAAACTCCACTTCGCTCGCCAATCCCTCACTCCTCAATCTGATCGGTGAGTTTGGTTTTTTTTGTTTTTAAAAAAAATTACAAAAATTCGGCAATGTATTATACTCTTGAACATTGGCATGATTTGGTTTTGAATTTCAAGGTTTTTGTTGTTGCTTAGAGTAATGCTGAAAATTTGAAAGCATTAGGTCGAAATTAAATGGTTTAATTAATAAATTTAACATACGACTTATTTTGATAAGTTTCAGTCACATGAGAAGGTTCTAAATTGTGGATGTAGCTGTATGATGAATTGCGTTTCTTCATAGGCTAAAGTTAACTTATGCGCTTCAGCTTTTGCAGAAGTTAGTGGAGAGAGTTTCCGTAAAAATTAAGTGCACAAGATGATTTTAGTTTAGAGAGAATCTCACTTCATTTTGCTTTCTTATTTTCTTCTCCTATAAGTGTGATACGGAGAAGTTTATCCAAATAGAGCCTATATCTTTGTTTTAGAATCTTCTGAACTTAAAAGGCACACTTATATGTGGTGCAAAGATAAAATTATTTCACATTGCATTGGCTGCAGTTCGTGTTATTCAGCAATTACAACAGAATTGGCAATTGCAGCCACAATTGAAATAAGGTGGTAAGAGTTTGGAGAAAGATTAAGAGTGACTTTCGTAAGTCTAAAATAAAGTTGTGTAAAATTGAAAGAATGCGGTTAAAAATTATTGAGATTTGAGGATAGTTGTTGGATGAGTCAAGCCATGGTTAGAAATTATTAAGTTAAGATTTTTGTTTGCAAAGTCCCAAGCCATGGTTTGGGCAAAAAAATTTGAGAGAATTCAATCAGAATTTATCAAGATTCGAGGTTAGTCGGATAAGTTACTGTATGTTTGTTTTTCTGTTGGTAAAATCTCCAAGGAATGTTTGCTCAGAAACACTAAGAGATATGCTTCTCCATTGTGTGCAAATGGAAAAGCAGACACACTCAATAGCGTGTTTGGATTTCTGTTTGCATAGTGATGGTCTGAGCAAAAGAATTTTCTCTGGTATATTTTACTCAAGCCTTGATTTTGGTGTTTGAAGTTAAAAACCAATATGCTATAAGTGGTGAAAAGCCATTCTTGGTTACTTTGAGAGTTGTGACACAGTGTGAAAACTCAAATTTCACATGTTGAATCAATATTCGCAATGTTTTTAAATTGCACTCGAGGTTGCAGTTGTAGTTTTGTTGCAATTTTTATATTGCAGACAAATATGTTGATGCGGTCACCATACTGGTGGGGAGACTCCAAAAATCTTGATGTTGTAGCTGCAATTGTGGTTGCAGATAGTTTTTAAAACCTTGAATATTAGTTTACTCTCCCATCTGTTCTCTCTTGTTTTTCTGTTGCTGTCTTTATGCTTCTCAACATTTTGGTTCCTCTTTATTTTCTTAGCCAAGCTTTTGAACAAGCAAAGAAATCTCCAGGACGCATTTTTGGCACAACAGGAGATATTGACATTGAGAAGATTCGGAATTCAAAGTACTTCCAAGCTCTTGTCAAGCAATCTAAAGAAAAGGATGAGAATCAATTGGTAAGACATGCTGACAATCACACTGTATTTAAAATCAATTTATTTATTGTACAATTCAACTTTTTATTGTTTTCTGTTCTTCCAGATTCTTGAGTTTATGGTTAGTGAATATAAGATTTCTTAAAAAATTATTAATTCAGGTTGATCACCTGGGGAAACAGGACAAAGCGGGCAGCAAAGCCTCAAAGCAAATGGTGCAAACTAAGTTACCATCCATGTATGGGAAAAGAAGCTTGAGGACTAGCAATGGTTCCAAGAGTATTTTTAACATGAAAAATAATAGCTCTGAGGACTGCATGAGTCTTGATAGGCCTCAATCTCATGCCAGCCATACAAAGGGTCCAGGTTTCTCTTCTATCTTGCAAGTTGAAGGAGAAGAAAGAGCTTTTGGAAACACATTCTCCACAAAACGTGTACACATGGAAAACAATAGCCCCAGAGTTGGATTTGTGAAGTCACCTTCAAGTAAGGAGGATGTTAACCCTGATGCTTGTGGTAACGGGTTTGTTACTGCTAGAGCAAAGCTGGTATAATTATTTTACCTTATTTGTCCATTTTCTCCCTTTTTCTGTCAATGAGTTTGGCAAATTAGGATGGGATGATGTGTTGACTGTTTTTTAGATTACAATTATAAGCATTTCAATCCTATTCTGTCAAATTTGCTGCATGTACTTTTAATTTATCTTTTTTAGTGCACTGAATTTTTTTCACGTGCATGTTATTCTCCTATTAAGAATGATGTACTTTCTAGACTTAAACATTCATGCTTTATAAGGAAACACCCTCTATTATTGTGTGGCTATCAAGCAAGCTTTCTAGCAAGATAAATCAGATAACTTCTATCTGAGTTAATATGCCATATTTCTTTTCCTATTCCTTTCTTGTGGTAATTTCTTTGTATGTAGCAATGTTGATGCCCTCAAATTATTGGGTCAGGAAATGGAAGCAAAGCAGAAGCGAGGAGTAGGCGGTTCACCCAGTGCCTCTGTCTCACCACAATGTGATAACAATTCTGCCAACAGGCTGTATGGTGGAAGATCATACGGTGTTCCACGACGTGGCGTCCGTGGTAATTTTGTTCCCCCGATTAAATCCAATGGGAACAATGCTGGAAATACAAGCACACGCATTGCTGGAAAATGTGATGATTCTTTAGATGACTCTACAAAGAAATGGTTAGTAGTACAATCATCATATTACTCTTCAAGTTCTTGCTCTCCATCTGCATCAACTCTCAAATTCATTCTATTTGTGTACTACATTCCAAAGTCCAAATGACAATATTCTTTCAATTTTTTTCTTTTGTAGACATTGTCTCAAAAAGTCTTTCGATCTTACAATCTGCTCATCTAATGGTGGGGGGGATCAACCCTTACCTTAAATTGCTACTCTAGTCTTTAGGTCTTTTAATTTTATGTACATATTAAATTTGTGATGTTTTCCTTCATTCCTCATGCAAATATTAAGAGAATGTTTAATATGAGACTAGTGTTTTTGGACTTGCCCCACTTTAAATCCTTTCCTCTCTTCCCAATAAGTCATTGATCTCAATCATGATTGATGATTGGTTGGATGATATATGCTTTCACTTCCTAATATGCTTCATATGCTTGTAGTCTGGAAATCCTATGTGGTCCTGATGGTGAGCTTCCTGAGAAATTGAGGAATTTGGATCCTCGCCTCATTGAACATGTTAGTAACGAGATTATGGACAGAGATCCCAATGTCCGGTGG
This sequence comes from Glycine max, assembly GCF_000004515.6. Lineage (NCBI taxonomy): Eukaryota > Viridiplantae > Streptophyta > Magnoliopsida > Fabales > Fabaceae > Glycine > Glycine max. The sequence goes on from NC_038241.2 coordinate 10,519,755, forward strand.
GATGATATAGGTAATACAAAAAGCTGTTCATCTTTCTGCTTAGTTCATCAAATTGGAAGTTTGCATACTTATGAAACTAAGTATATGTCGTTTAATGACAATGCAGCTGGATTGGAGCATGCCAAGAAATGTGTCAATGAGATGGTCGTATATCCTCTGCAACGTCCTGACATATTCATGGGCTGTCGTTCCCCTGGGAGGGGTCTGCTTCTGTTTGGTCCCCCAGTAAGTACAAATTCCTCTTATGGTGATATAAATTGCAAAGACTCTGGTCTTTAATCTCTCTTATCCTTTGAATGCTAGGGAACTGGTAAAACAATGATAGGTAAAGCCATAGCAGGGGAGGCGAAGGCAACCTTCTTTTACATATCCGCAAGTTCTTTGACTAGCAAGTGGGTAAGTTTGATATGCTTATGATTTAGCTGTCTATTTTGAAGGTTTGCTGATATATTTCTGTTAAAGTTAAATAACTTGTGATGTGAATGTGAAGTTTATCAAAACATAGATTAGATGATTTTCTGCTGTTTTAGTTAGGTCGTGTAACCATAATCCGGAAAACTATTCTAATGTTTCTTACTGCTCTCAAATGGTTTCCCTCTCTGCTATGATAATTATAGATTGGTGAAGGTGAAAAGCTTGTAAGAGCCCTTTTTGGAGTTGCCAGTTGTCGTCAGCCAGCAGTAATTTTTGTTGATGAAATAGATTCGCTCCTGTCTCAGGTATGCTATTTTATAGCCAATAAATAAGTTTATTGCTATAGTAGGTTCTGATATTCTGAGCCATAACATTATCATCTACAAGGAAGTTTCATAACATGCAATTTTACTAAGTGAAAATTTACTGTAATTATGCCATTTATTTTTTCTTACTAATGCAAATTACTTTTTGCAGCGTAAATCAGACGGTGAGCATGAATCAAGTAGACGGCTAAAGACACAGTTTCTCATTGAAATGGAAGGCTTTGACAGTGGTAGCGAGCAAATTTTGCTTATAGGTTATTACCGACTCACTGGTTTCAAATTCCTTTTTTATTTGGCTCAGCAATACACTCAAATTTTAGCTCACTGCCTGTTTCTTTCGTGATAAGTAACAGGTAACTAAGGCATGGCCTTAGTTCATCAATATTTGTAATTTCATCTTTGGCAGTTGAAATGTGTTTTAGTAAACTTAAGACATGTTGCATTTGAGCATGAAGACAGTTTATATCCACTATCCAGGACAATGAATCACAAAACATAAGTCTATAATGTGATCATTGTCATACTTTCTCGAGTCCTTCCAGTGTCTGTATTTATTCAAAAGGAAGGAAAATTTAGGGCCTGTGTGGTTTGAGAAAATGTTTCTGTTTTCAAAATTTTCAAGTGGCTTTTTTGTAATTATTTTTGAAAATAAAAAATGAAAATAGAAAATGTTTTCTCAAAGCCCGTAGCTAGCCTATCTGTGTTTTTAATTGCTTTTGTATTATGCAAGATGATTGATTTTTCTGGTAATAATGGCAGCATCCCTATACATAATCTAACCCATTTACATGTTTTTAGAAATATATATTAAGGGTGTTGCCTGTTGGGTCTCTGATGTACAATTTTATGAACAGGAATCAAGTTTGATCTTGTTATAAATTTGGTTTATGTATCATGCGTTAGAGCATATACCGTGGTATTTGTTATACAAGTAACTTGGGTTTCTTAGGCCAACAAAATTTTCTTTCCTAGCGTTTTAATTTGATGGTACCTAGGCTTTCTCACATAAACTAGTGCTGTCATACTATTTCTTATAGAATTTGGGTAAAAAAAATTATACATTACAGGGGCAACAAATCGTCCCCAAGAGCTTGATGAAGCAGCACGAAGGAGACTTACTAAACGACTTTATATTCCCCTACCTTGCTCAGGTGCTAATCACGATTCTACATCTTTTTAAACAAACTCTTATAGCACTAGGTGATTGACATTTTTGTATTGGACATAAAGAGGCAAGAGCTTGGATTATACGTAACCTTCTAGAGAAAGATGGATTATTCAAGCTATCATGCGACGAAATGGATATCATATGCAAATTTACGGAAGGTGTGAACTTATACTTTTTTCAAGTTCATTACAGTATCTTCTGCATAGCAGTTTGACTATTAGTTTAAATAGGGGTGTGAAAAAAAAAAAAAAAACTGAACTGTTCATAAACCAAACTGAACATATAAAAAAATCCAAACCAAACTATAAATGAGTGTGAAATGGATAACCGAGCTAAATTGAGTCAAACTTAACAAAAAAAAAAACAAATCATTTTGAGAAAAAAGCAAACTGAACCACTATAAATAAACGAATCATTTTTTATAGTCCTTTGGTTCGGTTCAGTTTTTTTTTGAAAAAACTGTTTTCACACAGCACTAAGTTTTAAAAAGAATTCGTTGGTTTCCGGTGATTGATTTGCTTTGCTTTTACTTGGTAACTTTTCTAGGTTATTCAGGATCAGACATGAAAAACTTAGTGAAGGATGCTTCTATGGGACCCCTAAGAGAGGCTTTAAGTCAAGGTATAGAAATTACAAAGTTGAAAAAGGAGGATATGCGACCTGTAACTCTTCAGGTATGCAGAATGCAGCATGTGCCTAAACCTGAAAATTTCTCAGCTTGATTAATTATAAAATGGTTTACTCACTTTGTGTAGGATTTCAAGAATTCCCTCCAAGAGGTGAGGCCTTCTGTTTCCACAAATGAACTTGGCACTTATGAACAATGGAACAAGCAATTTGGAAGCCTATCACTGTAGTGGCATGTGTTATAACTGAATGGAGACTAAGCATATCAACAGCTAGTCACAGAGATGGTAGCTACTAGCAATTACATCAGTCAGATAGAGCTGTACCTTAATACCTGCAGTATGGTAATCTTTATGTTTAAATCAACTCTCATCGCGCCTTGCATAACCCATTAGATATAAAATTCAATTGGTGCAAGTTGAATATGATGACGATGTTTTTAAGAATTTAGGTCTCAAGCACACAGCATGTTTTACAGGCAGCATTTTCTGTGATGTTGATTATGAACATGTTCAATTATCAGGATTAGCTATAGCTAAAACATCTGCAGAACTTCATTGTATTGTTTGTCTGAGCATTTGTTGTTTCTTTTGCTTAATTAAGACACTGAAATGTACTAAATACTAATTCTTGTAGCTTGGTTTCCATTTCATTTAAATAAATATAACTCTAAATTCATCTCAATACTAAGAATGAAGCCAATACACCTTTTCAGGCCAGTACAAATTTTAATAAGCGCATAAAGAATTTATTTCATTCTTAAAATAAAATAAAAAATTATAAGAATTGAGATAAATGAGCTATATTTTACGTAAATGAAATGAAAATATAAGCATATAAGAACCTTGATCACCAATCAAAGCATGATGTGTGTTGTTTCACCTTTACTATTCTTGGATTCGAGTCTTGAATACATAATTGTGTGAGAATTTTGTTATTCATAATGATCCTAATTGACTCAAATAAAATTACCTCTAGAAGAAAACACCTATAGTCTAAACCAAAAAGAAAAACCAAAAAGAAAAAGCATACAAGAACTTTGACAACATTTGAACAAAAATATAACTGAAAAGGCATTTTTTTTCTTATTTCGTTTGAAAAGAAAATGGGTCACTTTAACATAATTTGTTGGACAATAATTTCTACACTTGCATAATATCCATGATACATATTTATTCAAAGAACTGGGTAACATGAAATCATGGATATATATTGAAATGTAGCAGCTTTTTTATCAAAAGGGGTATATTTTTTCGTTATTTTTCAATCAGGGATAAGTTTTAAAAAATTACCTGGGGTAAGTCGTAACAGGTGTTACGACTTTGAGTTAGAAGTCGTAACACTTGATACGACTTTTTATTTTATTTTAACTAAGTCATAAAATTATTTACGACTTCAATTAATTTTTTTTACGACTTCAACGTTGTAAGGAATTTTTTTTTCTACGACTTCAACATTGTAAGGAATTTTTTTTTTATTTTACGACTTTAAAGTCATAAAACCTTTTTTTTTGTTTACGACTTTGAAGTCATAAATCACTTTTTCTTAATGTTTAAGTTACTTTTTTCAATTTATAATTTTTTTACGGTTTTCTTTTTCTTATTTTTTTTAAATTTTTTTAAAAATTATTTAAATGTATTATAAATAATATTAATTTGACTTATTATTAGTATATTTTTTATGGTTTTGTTTTATATGTTATTAATTTATTTTAATGTTTTATTATTTAAAATATGTTATATATTTTTAATATTTTTTTATTTAAATGTTTTTGTTTATTTAAAATTTAGATAATCTATTAATAAAATACATAATAAAATTAAAAAGAGATACTAAAAATTTGAAACACTTCAATTTAAAAATTGACTATATTTAAATAAAAATTACATATTTATTAAACTAATAGTGAGATGATGTTCCACAACGAGTTCTTCTACATATGTGTCTTAGTCTCTCATCTTGTTAGACTGGATTTGCCTATGTTTGTTGTCTTCTTGGTCTACAACTTCTACCTCCTCTTGTTCTAGGATGCTCACGTGTAATTGTGTGTTGTTGTTGAGAAACTAATCACCACCGTTGTCATCATCATCATCGTTATTGTTGTTATCATCATCATCCTCCTCATCTTCATGACCCATGTCACGCATTTGAGTAGGTAATGATGGACGATAACAAGAAGTCGATGGTGGTAGATTACATGCAGATGGTGGAGTGTTGAAAGTGGTGGCAAACATTTGTGAGGGGCCACCAAAAACATTTGAGATAAAAGGGACTTGAAATGAGTATTGAGGCATATATGATGAGAACCCTACTGGTTGAAAACTTTGTTCACATCCTTGAGACGCGTATCCAGAGAAGGCTGCTGATTGATACTGTGCTTGTGATGGATGATGTTGGGACATAAATCCAGGAACATGCACTAGAGGTACATTGGGTTCTTCATATGATTGATGTTGGTGATGACCAGGATAATACCGTGATTCAAATTTACAAAGTTAGAAATAATATAAATAATAATATCAATAATTTTTTAAAATTGTAAAGTAGATTTACAACCTCAATAGATAGTGTTCCTTCACGCGATATATATCGTCTAGTTCGACATATATACCATTGCATGTATTCTGAATTTTCATGCAAAAGACTTTGGTCCATTTCACTATGAATAATATGATCATTCCAATGATTCCATTTGGAAATCCAGTGACGATGGTGAGGCCAAAAAATATTCTTTTTCCCTCTCATATCTATGTCGTGGAGTTGATCTAGGTTTGGTGGGTCATCTAAAATAATTTGTCGCGGTCCAAATTGTCTCATGACCCTATCTATTGGATGCCATTCCACAATTGCAAAACATATGAGAAAGAATTTTGCTCGAACAATCATTGATACCTCAACATCATTAATTAATGGCTTTATTTCTGGTGTGTCATAAAGAGTCCACAAGAACTGCAACACATACATTATTATTGTCACATATTTATAATCGAATAGAAAACAAAAAAAAATAGTTAAGTCATCAAAATTGAAAAATGAACCTCATTAATATGTAGCCTATCAAATATGATGTGTATCAATCTCACTGAATTGGTGAGAATATTTGTTTTGGTCCTTGGACAAGACACCTTCGTGCAAGAGGAAATCCGAGTCCTTCTTGTATTTCTTTCATGGATAAGTGATCTATCTTTGGGGTAATACATTTAATGCGGTCTAATGTGTTTCGCTCTGGGATACTACTTGTTTGTGTGGATGCGAAATCTACCGGCAAGTGCATTGGGTCGTCAAGTAAATAATTAAAACGGTGTGAACCGAGTATTGAACTCAGGGAACTTGTTCATTTGGTAAAGGTTTGTTCAATAAGCAGACATTTGCAAACAGAAATCATGATTGTGAATGAAAGTAAAAGTATATTCTATTCTAATTACAAAGCAATAAACGTAAGCAAGTAAGTGTGAAAACACATATCTAAAGGCGTTGGGTCCTCTTACTGAGCAAATTGATGCAATTAAGGATGTTTCTCTAATTAAAGATGTTTTCGTGTTCTATGCTGAAGGCTAAAGTACTAAACACCGATGTCTCGTGAGTTTAGCCTAATTCTAATTAAACTTCGTTCGCAGATGTCTCTTGTTGAAGTTAGCTTAATTGAACAGTTTTATGATCACAGCATAATAAAAACTAAATTACCTCACTCCGTGTCCAGACATACGGTAACCTAACCCTGCTCTATCAAGTTTTAAGGAGACAGTACATCTTTCAATGCTAAAGCTCCTAACAGTACACACATATGGGTGATCAAGCCATAAGCAAGCAATAATAAAGTGCTGATAGAAACAATGAACACATAAAACAACCTTAATTAGATAGGGAAAGAGTTTACATCAATTACTCAGCAAGAATCCCCAATTGAGGGTTTAGCCTTCCATGGCAAGGAAGCTCCTTTAACAATGAAGAAGAGGAATTAAGAGAAATTGCTTGCTTACAAAGGAGTGGGGATGTCTCCTCCACCTCTAGGAATCTCACAATCACTCAAAAACTCACAAATCTTCCTAAAAGATCAAAACTTGGCTTCTTGCTCTGTTCTTAGCCTCTGTATATTTCACTCCACAAGCTCTGATGGCAAGTCCTTCTTGTGTGTTTTTCCGCCTCTTTTCATTCTCTGCAAATCAGGCTTAAAAAAGGGCTTCCTTTCCACGAAAGGGCGCTTAGCGCCATTCTCGCGCTAAGCGCGAGTAAGTGAGATTTGGCTTAGCACCAATCTTGCGCTTAGCGCAAAAGAGACAACTGTCTGGCTTAGCGAGCTGCATACACGCTAGGCGCGTGCTGGCGTGGAAGAACTCTCTTTAGGCTTGTCCTCAATCGCTAAGCCACTGCTGTCTCGCTTAGCGGTTTGGTCTCGCTAAGTGCATGGTTCAGGCTTAGCGAGATAGCAACTTTTGCACCTTCATAATTTTCTCCTTTTTACTTGAAATTGAGGTGAAATTTACATTAAATTCATAAGGAAGGCTTTTACTAAGCACATATGAAAACTAAACTATAAATATTTACAATCCTACCAAAAATAACCATAAATTGGGAGATTTATATACATTTTGTAAAAGTTTTCTATACAGAAGTTAGTCGTATAAGACGACTAACACGGTCCCTCACCCATGACTGTAGCAACAACAAACATCCACCGATTTCTATTTGGTCCGGCTTCACAGCCCGATCTAGAGCTCAGAAAAGGGATGCTAATACTGCTGCACCCCAACTGTAATGACTTTCCTCAGTTAAATTTGATAATAAAAGGAGATACATAAAATGAACTCTTGCATCTGATATATCTGGCATCAAACAGCCGCCTATGAGCATTATGATATGAGCTTTACATGTTGTGCAATGACAACATCATCACCATCAACGGGAAGTTGCTCCAAATTTTGCCGGAACCAACTTAGATAAATCATTTTACCCTTTACATACTTATCAAGTGGAGTTTCCCCTAGTAATGCTTGACAAGCAACACGTACATCACCGATGATGATATCGGTTACCGACAATCCATCAATCTTCAAGCCCAACTGTAGGGCCACATCCTGTAAAGTAATGGTTGTCTCTCCATGTGGAAAATGAAATGTGTGAGTCTCAGTTCTCCAACGTTCAACCAACACACTAACCAAATGTTGGTTAATATCAACTTTTTCGACATTTATAACATGACCGAAACCAGCTAAAATGATTAGATTTTTGAATCAATTATCTATTCGATCCAAGTGGGTAAAAGCCCAAACATAATTATACCTCGGACGAATCATACTCTCTTGGCCTTCCCACACTTGATTTGAAATATGGTTGTCTTGTAAGCGCAACAAGGAGCCATCAAATGGTCCGAGTTGTGCATGTGTTATTGGTTGACAATGAAGAACAAAACAAATGGATAGAAGGATGAAAATAAGAATGGAGAAGAATGAAAGGAGGGTGGTGTAAGGTAATGGTTGACACAATGGTTTTTTGCCAAAGTATGACCTTCTGATATCTTAACTTGTATAATATTGTTTCACACTTGCTGGAGTCCAATATACACAACTTAAAGCATGTTTGAGTGGTCCGTGATTCAAGTTATTATTGAGTAGCTTTATTTATGGCAACATAAGTTATTATTGACTAGCTTTATTTATGACAAGATTCCACGATATGATACATCATTTCATGTAAGAGACCCTATAAGCATGTTTCACGAGATAGGAACTATGAGTGGCAAGATTCCACAATCTGATACATCATTTCATGTACCTATAAGCATGCTTCACGATATACCAACTTTGAGTAGCATGTGCATGCTTCTTAACACCACTTTGCTTTTATACTATTCACGCATGTGCAAGCTTCACGGGTGCAATTTATTGAAGCATACAAAGCTTTAATATTAGTGTTTTCAACATCCTCTTCTGAAGCTACCATGTGCAAACATTAAAATACTGTAGTTTTGGGCTTTTTCAGTCCTAGCTTTTTCATTGCTAGCTTCACGACAATCATAAATGGAAACCATGTGGTAGCTTCATGAGTGCTAAACACTATTGTTTTCGGCTTTTTCATTGCTGCGCATTGACTGAACAACACACTACATCAAACAAGCTTCATGTAAAATCAAAATGGTGCAGTTTTATTCAGCATTTTGCAGCACTTTAACTACATGCTAATAACTAATGTTGTTGCATTAAACGGGCGAAAAGATCACTGCATTCTGCAATGAAAACACGCGAAATGGTAAACCAAACAGCTGCAAATTGAAGCTTGTTGAAGTCGAGAAGAAACAAACGACTTCGAAGTCATGCTCCTTCCTGTGACTTCACTATTCGGATGAATGGTGAAGATTGAAGCATCAACAAAAATGGAGGGCGCGTGTGAATTAATGAAGTCGTGGAAGATCACGCGACTTCACTATTCATTTTAAATCATTTTATATATATCAATATATTTTACGTTGACTGCATGGTAAGTTTGGTTTACACTTGTTGAATTAATTATGTTTTAGTATATTAGTGTTTAGTTATTATTAATTTAGGGTTTAGTTAGGTAAATTATTATACATGTTAAATTAATTTTGTTTAGTTACTATTTTATGTTTTAGTATATTAGTGTTCAATTATTATTAATTTAGGGTTTAGTTAGATAAATTATTATACATGTTAAATTAATTTTGTTTAGTTACTATTTTATGTTTTACTATATTAGTGTTTAGTTATTATTAATTTAGGGTTTATTTACATTAATTAATTTTTAGAATATTAAATTAGTTAAAGAATTTATTATTTTATGGTAGCTATTATTATTTTTATTGATAGTGGATGCATTAGTTAGTATTCGCTGTTTTAAAACATTGTTCACTTCGATGTAATTTATAAAAGGAGGTGTAGTTGACACTTATAATTAACATTTACATAATTTTGCATCTGTTGCATCTAAACAACCAATTGATTCTCTCATTTCGACGTGTTAGTGTTACTAGTATATTTTTTTTAGTGTTACATACACAAAGTTAGAAACTTTTTCTACACTTTCGTTTTTTTTTTAACAGTTTTTAAAAAGGTTTTTTATTCGATAGATACACAAAATTGATGTCATTTCACTAATAAATTACTTTTTTTTACCGATGACTAGCCAATAACCCATAATAAGAGATAATGTTAGCAACTTCAGTGATGACGAGCAACAACACAATTTTCATAAACATGGTGAACCAAGCAATCAAAGTGAGTCATCTTCATATTTTGAAACTATCAGTAGCCAACTTTAAGAAAATCAAGAGTACTCAAATCCTTATCAAAGGAGAGGGAGTGTTGTATGATATTTTAGGGATCTTAATAAAAGACCAATAATCACCAGAAATACAATACGTTAGATTATCAAGAGAGGTTGTGAAAAATACCTGGATCCATGATAAGCAGCAGAATTTATGAGTCTGAGGAACTGTTGGTTTTGTGTTCTTCCTTAACCAAATCGCCGTTTTCCTTTTGGGACCTTAGGTTTCTCATCAGATGGGGAGAAGAGAATACAATTTCTGATTTGGTGTATCGGGAACCACAACCTTGCTTTAGGTTTTAACCTGTTAGAGTGCTCATTATTCCCTAACGGGCCAAATTGGTTTCCGCTTATCAAGCCCATATTAATTTCTGATGATAGTCCAATAGGCTCACTGTTAGTTGTCTTATATGACTAACTTTTGTATAGAAAACATTTTCCAAAACTTGTATAGTTTCCCTAATTTATAGTTATTTTGTAGGGATTTGTAAATAAATCTTGTTTTATTGTTATAGTTGTCTCTAGAATATTCTCCATTTGATTTAATGATGAAATTTGTTCAATTTCAGGTTAAAAGATGCTAAGTCTTGAAGTGCTATAAGTAGCAGTTGCGCTCAGCTCACCATTTGGGCTCAGCGCGCATCCAACGCTAAGGGCGACAGAAGAATCTGGCAGAGCATAAATATCAAGGCCGTGCGCTAAGTGCGAGATCCGCTCGCTAAGCACGATGGTTGTCTTTAGTCAGGCTCAGCGCATGACTGGCGTTAAGCTCAAATCCACTAACTCGCGCTAAGTGCGAGGGTGGCGCTAAGCTCAACATCGCAGATTCAGAGCCTATTTAAAGTTTGTCTTGTGCAGAATTAGGGTACACAATTTTAGCAAGCAATATAGAATTCCAGAGCAAGTACACCATAGTGCTAATTTTGAGATAGAAGCTCTGGAGGCAGTGAGAGGAGCAGCTTTGCAGAGAAGCCTAGGGTTCTTCAATCAGAGAGAGATTAGTGAGTTGTAGAGTGATTGTGAGGTGTTGAGAAGAGGAGTAGGGATCCCCCTTCTTGTGTAAGGAACAATTATTCTGTACTCTCAATCTCATTTGTGTTAAGGTTTTTCTGTAATGGCTAGCTAAACACCCTTGTTGGGGATTTCTAAGGAATAACTGATGTAATTACTTTAATATCTAATTAATTGTGTTTTATGTGTTCAATGCTTCTTTCAATGCTTAATTTATGCATGCTTTTGGTCTAATCACCCATTTGTGTGTACAGTTAGGTGACTTTAGCATTGGGAAATGTATTGTTGCCTTAGAACTTGATAGAAGCAGGATTGAATAACCACATTACCAGGGATGGATTGTTGGAGTTTTGGTTTTCTGAATATGTTGTTACGATAATGCTGTTTAAGTTAAGCCTAGTCTTACAAGAGGGATCTGCGGACAAAGCTTAGGTTAAATTAGTCTAAACTTACGAGGGATCGAGGTTTAGTACTTTAGGCTACAGCATAGAACACAAGAGCATGATTGATTAGAGAAATATCCTCATATGCATCAACTTGTTTGTTAGAAAGACCCAACGTTTTTTACCTATTGTTGTCAACTTTTACTTACTTGCATTTACTGTTTTTACCATAGAAGAAGTTTATTTATTTTTTTAACCATCGATCATCAATGTTGTTCCAACAATGCCTTACTTCTGAATAAAACTCTATCTAATAAGCAAGTTCCCTGAGTTCGATACTCGGATCACTCCGTTTTGATTTTAAATACTTGAAGACTCGATGCGCTTTCCGGTGTTTCATTTCCCTTGAATATATTTGTTGAAGATTGGAGGAAAAGGAACCATATGGGAAAAAGAACACTCACCAAATTAGATCAGTTTTATTAAGCCCATAAATGTAAATAACTAATATAAATGATAAATATAATATGTAGCCCACACTAATTAATTAATTAGGAATTATAAAATTCCTAACAATCATCCACTTGAGCTTCATATTAACCTTAATCGTTTATATTACAAAAGTCTTTAGGCCCATAACCGTATGTTATTTACTTTTAGACTTTCCTTAAACAATCTGGTCCATCTTATATAGTAACACAGAACCATTGCAGTTTTTCTCACAATCCAATGTGTTTGAGCCATAATGATCACCAATGTCACGTATACTTGATGACATAGATCAAATATGGATAAGCGGCATGAAAATAACATGCAATGTGATCTCATTCATGTTCATTTCCAACTAGTCCAAACTTTATTCTTTATAGAGATCAATCCAAACACAATATAAATATTGCAAACAAAACAAGCTCAAAATGAAATGATTACCTTCAACTTTATTTTATAGAAAATCAATCTATACAAATATCTGAAAAACATATGGCATATATGGAACATAAATGGGACTCCCACTAAACTAAGGTACTATGAGGAATCAATCCCATATGAGCAGTGTGCTCATGAAAAACTTTAGGTACCAAACTTTTCGTAAGTGGGTTGGCTAGCATAGTTGAGTTATTGTCACAATAAATCTTTAATGGTCTTTCAATGCCATCGACCACATGCAAACCAGTGACAAAATTTCTCAGCCATATCCCATGGTTGGATGGCTCAAAACAAACAATGAACTTCGCAGCCATGGTCGAAGAAGCTATGAGAGTCTGTTTAGCAGACTTCCGAGAGATAGCTCCTCCAGCCAGCATAAATATGTATCCATATGTGGAGCGTTTACTATCTTGACATCCAACAAAATCAGAGTCTGAGTACCCAATGATCTCCAAATTCTCAGGCTTCTGATAAGTGAGCATGTATCCTTTTGTTCTCTTTAGGTAACGCATCACACGTTTTGCTGCTTTCCAATGCTGCATTCCAGGATTTCTCAAATATCTACCCAGAACTCCTACTACAAATGCTATATCGGGACGAGTGCAAACTTGAGTGTACATTAGACTTCCTACTGTTGATGCATAAGGAATCTTTTGCATCTCTATTCTTTCAAGGTCATTATTGGGGCATTGTTTGAGACTAAATTTGTCTCCTTTAGCTATCGGGGTATCTCCTGGTTTACTATCTTTCATGCTGAATCTATCTAGGACCTTGTCGATATAACTCTCTTGTGACAACCTTAGGATACCTTGAGAGCGATCTCTTAGTATCTTGATTCCTAATACAAAAGAGGCTTCCCCAAGATCTTTCATCTCAAAATTTTTCGTCATAAATTTCTTAGTCTCTTGTAAGAAGCTTATATCGTTGCTAGCAAGCAGTATATCATCGACATATAACACCAAGAATGAGTATTTACTCCCGCTAAACTTGTGGTATACACAATCATCAACTGCATTTTCCGCAAAACCATATGAGGTAATGACTTGATGGAACTTGTAATACTATTGACGGAAAGCTTGTTTCAAACCATAGATGGATTTATTTAGTTTGCAAACCATAGACTTTGAGTCACTTAATACAAAGTTTTCTGGTTGCATCATATGAATTGTTTCTTCAATGTCACCATTTAGAAAAACAGTCTTAACATCCATCTGATGTAGCTCTAAATCACAGTGAGCTACCAGTGTCATTATTGTTCTAAAAGAATCCTTTGAAGATACTGGAGAAAAAGGTTTCTTTATAGTCAATGCCTTCTTTTTGGGTAAATCCTTTAGTGACTAGACGAGCCTTATATCTCTCGACATTTCCCTTTGAATCCCTTTTGCTTTTAAATATCTATTTGCAACCAATAGGTTTCACACTTTTAGGCAATTTGAGGAGATCCCAAACGTCATTGTCTTGCATAGATTTCATCTCATCCTTCATGGCATTGATCCAGTTTTGAGAGTTAGAACTACGCATGGCTTGACAAAATTTAATCGGATCATCCTCTATTAAACCAATGTCATCCTCATGTTCTTGGAGAAAGATAATATAATCATCAGGGATTGTACTTCTCCTCTCTCTATCAGATCTCCTTAATGACACTTCTTGAGGTTGTTAAGGTTTTTGTATAGGTATTTAAGGAAGAACCCCATCATTGTCTTGTTCTCGAACAACAATAGGTATGAGGACTTGAGCACTGTCAATAACAGGTTCTTGAACATTGTTTTCTATTATTGGAGTTGTTTCTTGAACAACAATAGGTATGAGGACTTGAGCACTGTCAATAACAGGTTCTTCCTCAAAGACAACTTTCCTTATGTTCTTTTCCTTCCCAAACTCAAATTCCTCAAGAAATCTTGCATTTCCCGTTTCAAATATTGATCTTAAAGTGGAATCATAAAACTTATAGCCCCGAGAGCATTCAACATAGCCAACAAAATAACAGTTAATTGTTCTTGAATCCAGCTTTCTTTCATGTGGCCTATAAGGTCATGCCTCAGCCGAACAACCTCAAATATGCAAATGCATAATGCTTGGCCTTTTGCCAGTCCAAAGTTCATAAGGGGTTTTATTAACTACTTTACTTGGCACCCTATTAAGGATGTAAGCTACGGTCTTTAAGGCTTCTTCCCAAAGTGACTTTGGCAAAAAAGAATAACTAACCATACTTCTCACCATATCCTTAAGAGTTCAGTTTCGTCATTCTGCAACACCATTCATGCTAGATTTTCCTGGCATAGTGTATTGTGGAACAATTCCACACTCTTTGAGAAAAAGTGTAAAAGGTCTTGGATGTTGTTCTCCTGATCCATCATATCTACCATAGTACTCACCACCATGGTCAAATTTGATAACCTTAATTTTCTTTCCAAGTTGAAGTTCAACTTCAGCCTTGAAACTCTTAAAAACGTCTAGGGATTAAGACTTCTCATGTATCAAATAAAGGTTACCGTATTTAGAGTAGTCATATATGAACGAGATAAAGTATTGTTGCCCATTCCAAGAAGGTGTTGGAAAAGGACCACAAATATCCATATGTACTAGTTCTAAGATGTATTTAGCTCTTTTGGCGCCTAATTTCCTTATGTTTGTTCGTTTTCCCTTTATGCATTCAACACAGACTTCAAAGTCTGATAAATCTTAAGGTTCAATAATTTCATCCGACACAAGTCTCTGAATTATCTGTTTAGAGATATGACCTAAGCATTTGTGTCATAAAGTGGCTGAATTCTCTTTTAATTTCCTTTTTGTACCACGTGAATTTGTTTGCAGTATTTCATTATAGGAACAATTAACATCCAACATATATAGATTATCAATTAATGAACCAGAACCAATCAAATTCGAATTTTGGTAGAGACTAACTTTATTATTTCCAAATGAACAAGAAAAACCAAATTTGTCCAAACTAGAAATAGAAATTAAATTCCATCTAAAAGACGGTACAACAAAAGTCTCAACCAAATCCAAATAAAATCTATTCTTTATCTGCAATCTAAAAGTTCCTATTGCCTCCACCGCAACCTTTTTGCCATTGCCAACAAATATGAATCTTTCATCATCACTTGGCAGTCGTCTCCACAGGCAACCCTGCATGGTTACACTTATGTCAGTAGTAGCACCAGAATCTACCCACCAAGTATCTTTACGTACAAAAGCTAAATTAACTTTAGAACAAACAAGAGTAAGAGATTTACCTTTCTTTACATGCTATGTGGCATACTTGGGACACTCTTTCTTCATGTGTCCAGACTTCTTGCAAAAGTAGTAGGTAAATTCCTCATCCTTTTTTGGTTTCTTTTGTTGAGAAGACCCTTCAGCAGCACCCTTAGTTTTCTTTCTTTTCTTATTCTGAGAGGGTGGAGCTTAAATGAGCACTTTCAGATCTGTATCTCTGCAGCCTCTCTTCCTCTTGCACACAGTGAGATATAAGTTCATTAAAGGACCATTTGTCCTTTTGAATGTTATAACTCACTTTGAATTGCCCAAAGTGTACAGAAAGTGAGATCAAAACTAAATGCACAAGCAGGTCTTCACCAAGCTCTAACTTAAATGCTTTCAGTTTAGATGTCAAGTTAGACATTTTCATTATGTACTCTCTTATATTACTTTTGCCCTTATACTTCATGGAGATGAGTTTAGCCAAAAGGTTACTCATCTCTGCCTTCTCATTTTTGGCAAAGTACTATTCAATTTCATCAATAAATTTTTTTACATTTTCACCCTTAGAAATAGAGCCCTGAAACGCTTCTGAAATAGAGCGCTTCATGATCAAAATACACATTCGATTGGAACGATCCCATTTCTCAATTTTTACCTCATTGGAGGCTTCCGTAGTGGAAGTGATCGTTCAGTTCTCAGTGCCAAATCCAAATCCATACCGCCGAGAACAATTTCTACAGCTTCCTTCTAGACCTTAAAATTTGTCTCATTCAGCCATGGGAATACTATTCACTTGAGCAGCACTAGCAACAGAAACTGAATAATAAAATAATTACATGCTCACAAATAAGCCAATAAGTTATATATATATATATATATATAACAAGACATGTGCAAAATAGTTCACATAACAAACCCATCACAAGATACCCAGCACAACATTAATTCACAGTCTTTGGACAGAGAAATTAATTTGTAATTGGTACTCTCAACGCAATGATCAAATATTGATAATAAATTATTTCAAAACAGTCTTTCTTTGGACGGACTATAATTCACATGAAAATATCTTATAATTGTCACACATTTATCATTACAGATACAAACTTATTTGGCCAAATTGTGTCTTCCTTTGGGTTAAGCACAATTCGCATAAATAATTTTATACTAATATCTATGCAATTTTAATTAAATTAATTTACGCAATAAAGATTGCTTTGACAATATATTATTTCAATCAACTCAATTAAAATTACAGAACATAAAAAAAAGGAATAATTTTGAGGGTTTGTAATTTCTGAATTTACACCAAAACATAATGGGAATCACCATTAACACACATAATTCACAAATAGAAACAAGGAAAACAAAAATAAAATGCAAAAGCCAAATTGCATTTAACGATATGCAACAGGGGTTTTCTTATGATGATATAATAAAGCCAAAGATTATGTATCACATGTATATCATGTCATGACATGTATGGCATGGATTCATGGCATGCATATGGAAACAAAACCAACAGCCATAAAAAAAAAAAACAAACATGTGAACGATAAACAAAAATGGATGATTATTTTGAAGCGAGAAAAAAAAGTTGTTCTCATGAAATCCGAACACAAAACATGAACATGCATATGATGATTATTATATCGTGATCGAAAAGAAAAAAAAAATCCAAACTTACAATCATAACTATAATTGCAAAGATAAAATCCCAAAATAAAATTAGGGTTCATGTAACGAAAAAATACAGGTATAACACAAACCAAATAACTTTAATTCCCAATAATCTAACAGTAATGGTGGCTCTGATACCAATTATATGATATTTTAGGGATCTTAATAAAATACCAATAATCATCGGAAACACATTAAGTTAGATTATCAAGAGGGGTTGTGAAAAATACTTGGATCCATGATAAACAACGGAATTGATGAGTCTGAGGAACTGTTGGTTTTGTATTCTTCCTCAACCAAATCATCATTTTCCTTTTAGTACCTTAGGTTTCTCGCCAGATGGAGAGAAAAGAATACAATTTCTGATTTGGTGTATCGAGGACCACAACCTTGCTTTAGGTTTTAACCTGTTAGAGTTCTCATTATTCCTTAATGTTGTATCGGGGACCACAACCTTGCTTTAGAGACTAAAGAAGCTTAGATGTGGTTCTTGTATTATTTGCGGAGATATGTTACACCACAACCAAATTTGTGTATTATATCAGACAAGGGAACCGGTTTGCTAGCAGTTTTACAATCAAAATGCGTTGGGTGGAATGGACCGGATGTTTCGCTTATGTATTGCATTCACCACATTGCATCAAATTTTAACAAACAGTTTTAAAATGTTGACTTAAAAAAACAAGTCATCAATATGGGTATGTTTCTTCTTATTTCATGCATCATATTCTTGCTTTATTACATCTTCACTATATTTATTACTCATTGTTTTATCTTTTGGCATAGGATATGAGATGAGAAAACCACGATTTGAGGCAAAGTTGCTCGCATTATGTTCGCATGTATGTTAGAGAAATAAGGGAGTTTGAGGTTCAAGAAATTGCAAATACGCGGCTTGGTCGATGAGCAATGGCATGCACTGTCAAATTAAATGAATGATTGTGTTATTGTGGACAATTTCAAGCACTTCGATTACCTTGCTCACATGCAATTGCAGCGTGCGCTTTTTGCAATTCAAATTATGATGACTTTGTTGACCCTGTATACAAGTTGAAAAACATTTTCAAAGTTTATCAACATCACTTTCATTCCCTTAGAAGTGAAGACACATGGCCTCAATATTTAGGTTCACATTTTATGTTTGATCCTTCGAAACGACGACAGACATCAGACAGACCGATCACTATTCGAATATATAGTGAGATGAACAAACTAATTCCAAATAGGTCTAAAAAATGCTCCTTATGTAGAAGTGAAGAACATAATGTACTAACTATCTATACAAATAAGTACATGACTAATATAACTTTTACTTCTTATGTTTTTCTTTCATATTTGTATTGCGTATTTTATATTAATGTATTAATTATGTTGTTTTTAATTTTATTATGTATTTCTATTAATAGATCATCTAAATTTTAAATAAACAAAAACATTTAAATAAGATAATATTAAAAGTATATAACATATTTTAAATAATAAAATATTGAAATAAATTAATAACATATAAAATAAAACCATAAAAAATATACTATTAAGTCAAATTAATGTTATTTATTATACATTTAAATAATTTTTTAAAAATTTAAAAAAATAAGAAAAAAATAAACCGTAAAAAAATTATAAATTTGAAAAAAAAATAACTTAAACATTTTTAAAAAAAGTTATTTATGACTTAAAGTCATAAACAAAAAAAACAAAGGTTTTACAACTTTATAAAACCAAAAACAAAATCCTTACAACTTTGAAGTCCTAAAATAAAAAGTCATAACAAGCGTTACAATTTCTAACTCAAAAGTCATAACACCTATTACAACTTATTCCCTTTTAGGTCATTTTTTAAAACTTACTCCCGAATAATGAAAAAATATAACCCTTTTGGTAAAAAAAGCCAAATGTAGCATGTTTCTCATACCAAGATACATTGATATATAGAATTTGTAAACTCAAATTATCATATAATCAACAACACGTTTTCAAGTCATTGAAAAACCTTGACTCCATCGTTAATATAAAAAACATTTCAATACGAAGAAAAACCAAACTCTATCAATTACCAATCAACTATGTTTTTATTCAAGGTAGCCATTTCCTTGCATCACTTTAAACCGAAGACATTATGAAATTTCAAATCACCAAGGAAAAAAGTAACTTTAACTACTCTACACTCTACCAAAGCAGTACTGTAACACTAGCGCCAGTAAGGGGCGTGTATTACTGGATAACTTGTATCCAAATGCGATTGTTTTGGCAAAACGTTCCATTTTTTGCTATGTATGCATTCATTGCTTGAGTCCTTGAATTGAAACGTACTGTGGCCAGTTTAATGGGATCTGCACCCGCCACACCTCCGGGCCTGAAAACAAGAAAGAACCAACATTTTGAGACAATCATAAAATCAAGAAGTTTATTTCAAGGTATCAAGAAAAATTCTCCGAGCAGATGTAGCTTGTATTGCCTTTCCTAGAGGTTTCCAGGCTTTAATAAATCATCCATTCACCAAAAAGAAAAAAATCCGTGGGAAAGTGTACATGAAAATACAACATTCCTCATATTTGGTACAAATTTTGAAAAAACATTCCGTGAAATGGTTGATTCCCAAGAATATAAATGATTCATATTTTTTTTACTTCTTATTCCCAGTGAAAGACGATGGGCAATTAGAGAGATGATGGGCAATTCGTATTCTAATGAGAATAGAAGTTATTTTTTACAATAATTAGTAATTACCTATCTCCACTTCATTCTTCCACATTTCTATTTTCATCATTATTTTTTAATTAAATAAATTTTATTTTTTTCTCTGAAATTATTAATGTCAAAGATGTTCATGGGAATAATTCTTAGGCATAATATACTTGGAGATGAGATTCCTTGGAATACAATTTTATACCTTGAAACAAATGTCGCCTTGGGTTAAACATGATTTCAGTCCTTATAATATAGAAATGTTTGCTTTGAGACCCTCAAAATAAAATTATCTCATTTTGGTCCCTCGTTTATGAAAATGCGTGATCCTTGTCCTTCACAAAAATTCTTCTCCTTTTGGTGACACGTATATGGAAATAGGGACCACACATGACACATTTTCATAGATGAGAGACCAAAAGAAAATGATTTTATTGAGACTAAAACCAAAAATTATCTTATTTTACAAGGACTAAAACTATATTTAATCTTAAAATCAAATACAAAATATATTTAAAGTATACTTGATGTTAACCTTAAAAACACATTAACGGAGGAGGAATCAAATTCGAAACCGGACAGGATGCGCCCTATATCTTCATATGTACCTGCTCGAGGCATTCCTTGAATTAAGATCTGACAAAATCACACACTGTTAGATGCATCAGTGGTAAATAGAAGCATAACACAAATAAAGTCTTTCATGGGATTCACACCACAATCTTAGTCCTTCCATACTGAAAATCTAATTAATCTGTTGATTTATATATAATGCATTCAATAAGTCACCCGCATAAATAAACTGAAACAATTTGATGTTGTAACCTCATACTACTACGTTGTTCTGACAAATGTACTAAGACTTGGAAGGTTATGAATTTAAAATTAGAACCTTCGAAGAGCTCTTGCCACACAATCCTTGTGGCATATCATAGATAGCAATTACCAGACACTTGTATTAGCAAAGAATTTTCTAAAAGCTGCAAGGCATTCCAAAACAGTGAAATTCTAAAATGACATGTTTTATCTATATGATGCAGTCAAGTACAATAACACGAGAATGCATAAGAATGCAATGCCTTAAATAGCTTGATCTGACTATAACATTGACAACTATCAAATCTGAAGAGGAATTATTTTTGGTTTAGATGGTACATGTTTCAGATTTTTAGACATTCAAGAATTATTCTGATTTTCCTGTTGTTCCCCATTCAACAAAATTACTTTCTCAGATTCTTTTTGTTATCCTTGGTATTTTAATTTCAAAGAATTTTTGTAAAATGTGCACAATAAACATTCCTTAATTATATAAGTCAGCAAAATGATTCAAAGTTCTAGAGGGAATAATAATTAATAAAAAAAAAATACTCCACATCTTAAGAATTAAAGGAATATAAGTAGGTCTTCGTAATAGATTAAAATTTGTAAGATTTTTACCTCCAAATTAGTGTGATCACTATTTATAAATCAAGCTATAAAAAAATCTTTCAGTTCTGGGGAAAAACTGTATTACATCATGATCCCTATTTTACTCGATCACAATTTTCTAAATAGTTCTACATATAAACTTTTTAAACACAATTAGTTCCATATTGATATAAATTTCTAAATGTGTTGTAATAAATTTGATAGACAAAAACTTTTGAAACCTAGGCTTTGATTAATAGGCTTCTTAAAATTTCAATATTTGGTTATTTCAAACATAAGACAAACCATCAAAGAATAATTACTAATATAATACTCTTGTGAAAACAAGATAAGCGAAGATAGGTAAGAATCTGTACTGACAGTTTTTCCATCATATGGTTTTACTTGGTCCCATATGTGACGGTTAACCTGATATCAATGAAAAAGAACAAAAAATCAAAACATTTGCCAATTAAAAATAAATATAAAAATTAGTAGTTTTCTGCAACATACACACATATATATAGAGAGAGAGAGCAGCATACCCTGTCCAATTTGTACAAGCGACCCTTCCTTAAAATCACTCTTACAGCATTGTCAAAGGAATCACGACTAGGGAACTGCAACAACCTGATAATACCCAAAACTTTAATATAAATGATATCTTTAGGTATACAGTCAAAGATGAGACCAATGTTGTTAATGGCGGATGGCGGTTCATGACGGAAAGCCAGAAATCCGCCATAAAAATATGGCGGATGGCGTAGCAAAAAATGGTAAATGTCATGGTGGACAAAAAAAAAATATACATATATATAAACTCATTGAAATTGAAAAAAAAAATGGATTGCATTCAAATAAACTAAAAAAGTTTCATGAGTTCATACAATAACCAAGTAGAAATAAAAATAAAAATGGGATTGTAAAAAATAAAAAGAGGGTGTCAAATAGAAAAACGAAAAAAAAGCTGCAGACATAAAATACGGGTGTCAAACAGCAAAAACAAAATTAAACAAAAAAAAAAGCTAGTGCACCACTAAACTTGCGCCACAACGTTCGCCGCCGTTCATGCAGGTGCAGGGTCGGTGCGACGTCGCCTTCGCGGGGTCGCCTGCCGGTGCTCGTCGCCGCCGTGGGGTCGTGCGCCGATGCTTGTCGCTGCTGGGTCGTGCGGGGGGAACGCGGGGTCGTCGCTGCTGGGCTGCATTCTGCGTGTGGGGTTGCAGCTGGGTGCGGGGTGTTGCTCTTGGTCGCGTGGGAGGGCTGCATTCTGTGCTGTGCTGCATGGGAGGGCTGCGCTTTCGAACATAATATCGGGTAGGGTTGGGTCGGGTCAGCCCAACTCCTACCGCGCAAAAAGAAAAGCAAAAAAACCCATTATTTTCCGCCATGACCGCCATGGCACCGCCATACGAAACCCGCCACGTCACCACTATTTAGGGGCGTTTTTTCAAATTTTCGCCATGCCAAACCGCCATGGCACCGCCATTGCCACCATTTGACAACACTGGATGAGACACATTTACTCAAATACAATGATAATGCACTTTCAGGGCATTAGCTATGCTAGATTACATGGGGAGAGTCATGCAAAAGAGCTGAGACTATAACAGCATGCTGATGTGGCAAATGGCAATTGAGGAAGAAAAAGAGAGGAAATCAATTAGAATAAAAAGTTGGAGAGGGAAGGAAAGAGGAAGGCAATAATTGGATGAGGATTGAGAAGGATAGCAAGCAGACCCTCAAAAGGCTACTCTCTATCCCTTTGCTTTTCTTGTATTGTGATTCTACCTATGCAAATAGGATTATTTCCACTTATCTTTAATGAGATATACATGGACTCCGATCACAGGACAAGTATAACAAAATTTAAACATTTCATATGATGGAAAGCCACCTTAATTGTGGTTATCCCTAGCCCTCCTTAATTGCAGCGTCAAAGTAGTGTTTAATTTCACATCAACAAGAGATGACTTAAATAGAGCTTATATATCTATGACAATCCTCACCTTACAACTCAGTTTTGTAGTTTGAGTTAAGCCCTAACTCCAATATCTAAGACCATGACATGTAACAAATAAGTAAATATTGAAATTGATTTCCCCCTTTCGTTCTCCCAAACATCTTTGAAAGTCAACAAAAAGAAAATGGAATTCACTGTGATAGGCAAGAAATTCAACTGATTATATTTCTATGCTGAGAAATACTAAAGCCTTCACAATTCCCCAAAAGCAACACAAAAGATGGAATACATTACGTTGAAACTAGGGAATAGCTGCGGTCGTAATCCATTTTAACATCCTCCAGAGTCAAATTACAACCTTCAAGAAAGTTGATGATATCTGTTTTCAGTGCATGTTTACGAACGCCGAGCAGATTACCATATGTCAAACCTAATGAAAGAAAGAGAAACGAAAACAGTCATTATCTTGGATGGAAATGACTCAAACTAATAAAAGAACTGTAAAGTGTTAAAAGGTATTATTTAAATTACATGGATAGAAGTGAATGATTTAGAAATGTCCATTAACACATTTTCAAAATCCAAATGTATTTTAGTTGGCCAAATGCAAGAAGACATGTATTGTCACTAGCATTAATCCTGTATGCCAAATTCCTATAATTTCATGCATTTATTATTTTCAAATTCTCAAATCAGTAAACTATTTGGGCTTTAATTTTTAGCAATATACACGAATAGACATGGGAATTAGCAAAAACTTAAAACACCAACAGTGAAAATGATGATGATATGAAGGAGGAGGATTTTGCCTGGCATCCCACTTATTTGATAAATATTCAACAACTTATTTGAAATTGACAATTAGAGAACATGAGCTTTATCCAGGATCCAATATAAACTTCATAGAAATATATACATAGTGATTAGAAGGTTACAAGATGATCTAACATTGCATTCCTAATTTGAAAAAAGTTACTTTTACTTAAAAATGAAAAATTAGCTCACCTTTTGCTTTTCCTCCAAAATTCCTCTGTCCTAACATACTATGTTTGGGAGTAATGTTTTGGAGGGGAAGCAAGGGAAAAACAGATTTTTCATTTCTAATAAACATTCTCTAATTTGATAATTTTTTAAAAGTTAAAATTAAAACTAAAGAAATAAAATAATATAGATTAACATATACTTTTTCTTACAAGAGATTAACATGTACTTATTATGCTAATCTTTAGTTTATTTTTACAAACATTATACAACTCTCTTAATTCAAAAATAAAATACTCCTTTTCTCCTCCAAAACCAATAGATTAACATACACTTAATATGTTGATCTTTTATTTAATTTTACAAACATTATATAACTCTCTTAATTTAAAAATAGTATATTGCGTATCAAGCTAAGTTAAATATTTGAAGAGTGAGCTTTGCCACCCATAGTCTCACCTGACTCATGCAAGATTGTTCCGTAGAGGATACATATGATCTCTACCAAAAAAGAAAATGAAAAAAAAAAGAATTTATCTTCCCTCCCTTCTCTTCCAAAACCTCATTCCCAAACATATCCTAAAGGTACTGGTACCCTCATAGAAACAAGGAATCTCATTCTCCAAATAATAATCACAATAATAATACTCTAATAGTAGTAGCAGCAGCAGCAGCACAAATAACGCAAATGATATTTCATAAAAGCTAATGCAACTTGAAGACCAACAGAAATGGGAGAAATAAAAGGTGGTACCTGAATGGTCAGTCTCAAAGAACGGAGGAGGGCGGGGCGTTGAATTCAGAGGTGGCTGTTCTGCCTCAGTGGAGAAGCACCTCATTGGGAGGAGGCCATGGCTTCTCTGCACAAGTGCACAAACACTAGTGGTGGATTTCAATGCAGCCCTAACGGCACCACTCATCTTCCACAACACACCTGTTATTTCCAAACCATAAAATAATAATAACAGTAAAAATTCACAACAAAGATAGGGTCATGCCCACCACCACCCTAAGCATAAATAAACGTTTTTTATAAGCTTTGAAATGCAGATTGCTGGCACTGTCAAAGCGAAAACGAAAATGGGTTGGGAAAAAGATGAGATTTTTGCGAAGTTTCTTACCTGTTTGGATTCTTCAAGTTAGGTCGACAGAGAGAAGAACGAATAAGCAGTGCAGTGAAAAGTAGCATAGGGCACCAACACAAGTTCGGGGCAGTGGGGTCACTGGGCTATGGGCTTTTGTTGGGCACTACTATTGTCAAATGGGAAATGCTACGTGCACCTAGCAATATTGCTGGGACACCCAGCAAACAGTGAATGGGCGAAATTATCCTTCTGCGATTCCTTATTTTAGAAGAACCTACTTCCAGAAAAAATTCCGAAAGACGTCTTTCTGGAAAACTCCCGGAAGAAGAAAGTGAGCTTCCAGAAGAACTCCCGGAATTTTTTCCGGAAGTAGGTTCTTCCGAAAGACCACCTTCTTCTTCCGGAAGTAGGTTCTTCCGGAAGACCACCTTCTTCTTCCTGAAGAAGGTTCTTCCGGAAGTGATTTTGTAAATGATTTTTTTTAAATGCAATATTTTTCTAATAATTTCATTTCTAATAAATAAATTACGTTATAAAGTAAATAAATATTATTATACATAAATTATTAGTAAATATAATTATGACTAATATTTGTAATTCCTTTTTTACGTGCATGTAAATTTAAATAATAAATTGTGTGACAATTTAGTATAATTTGAATCATAAAAATTAATTAATTCGTATATTTTATAAAAAATATAAAATATTTATTATGATAACTTGTATTACAAAACTTAATATATAATAAAAAAATAATTTTAATTTTATAATAACGTGAAGTAAAAATAAATTTAATTTTATAATAATAACTAAAAATAAAATAATATTTAATGCATATTTAATGACGATTTTGTCCCTATGTTGGTTTCTTTAAATTTACTGCGCTACTTTTCCGTTTAACACCTTTTTGGTTTCACCTTCATCCCGGTGTTCTTGGTATTGCTATCCTTTTCCGTAAAAAGTTTTTGAAGATTTGGTGGTCCCGTGAAGTAGTTGTTCCGTATTTGAAGATTTGGTGGTCCCGTGAAGTAGCTGTTCCGTGAAGCTTAAATATTGGTGGTCCCGTTTGTATATTAGTCGTTGTTGTTCCTATTTCGTCGGAGGTACGCATTTATCGGTTTTTTTTGCGTTTTCTGGGTAGATTTTTAGAGAAGATGAACAGTAAAATGGTAAAAACTTTTTCCGGAAGAACATTGAACTACCAGAGGAAGTTGTTCCGAAAGAACAGTTGTGAAATTCTGGAACAACTTATTCCGGAAGAAGTTGTTCCGGAATCAGAACTATGAATTTCCGGAAGTACTTCTTCTGGAAGTTGATGTGGCAACTTTCGGAAGAAATTTCCGAAACAACTTCTTCCGAAATTTCAGTGTTGTTCTTCCGGAAGTTAATATGTGCAATTCTGGAAGAAGTGGTTCCGAAAGTTTCTTCCAGAACAACTTCTTTTGGAAGTTGACAGATCAACTTTCGGAAGAACTTCTTCCGAAATGTTAGTTTTTAATTTTTTTTTAATTTTGTTTTAATATATATATATATGAATATTATAATTTATAATATCTGTATTTTAAATTGTGGATAATTGGTTTAATTAGGTATAATGATTTTGGTATAATATTAAATGATTTAGGTAAAATAATTGTATTTTGTTGTAGTAGAAAAATGTTTTATTAGTTGTTTATTATAGTGTTAAGTTTAGTTTAAGTAAATAATGTAGTTATAAATTTTGAATGTATTTGTATTAGTTGTTAATATGTTTGTTAGTTAATATGTAGTCAATTTTTGGATGTGGTTATATGATAATTTGAATGTACTTGTGTATGATGCATATGTCCTTAAGATGGACGAAGATCAATGGACGTATGACTATACGATGTCACAAGAAGTTCATATGGATTGTGATTATGATAATGAAGAAGAATGTGGTGTGAATGAACCACATGTTGATTGTTCAAATGCTTTTAATACGTCTCAGGTAATCATGTTAATTAGTTTGAGTCATTTGGTTGAATTGATGTTTTGTATAAAAATTAAAATGTTGGGGTTGCGTTGTAGGTATTTGGTACTCGAGATGATGTTTTGCAGTGGGCTCGAACAATTGCCATGAAAATGGATTTGTTGTAGTGATTATGAGGTCTGACACAAATATCGATAGTAGAGAAAGAAGTTCATTTGTCTTAATTGGGTGTGAAAGGAGTGGTATGTACAAGTGTAGGAATAAAGAATTCGTTAGAAAAGACACTGGGAGTAGGAAATGTGGTTGTCCCTTCAGGCTTCGTGGGAAACCAGTGCATGGAGGGGAAGGTTGGATGGTGAAGTTGATATGTGGGATTCACAATCATGAATTGGTCAAGTCCTTAGTTGGACATCCATACGCTGGGCGATTGACTAAGGATGAAAAGAAAATTATTGCTGATATGACAAAGTCGATGGTGAAACCAAAAAACATCTTGCTAACGTTGAAGGAACACAATGCCAATAGTTGCACCACGATAAAGCAAATTTACAATGCAAGAAGTGCATATCGTTCTTCAATAAAAGGAGCTGATACCGAAATGCAACATCTGATGAAGCTTCTCGAACGTGATCAATACATTCATTTGCATAGATTGAAGGATGAAGTTGTGGTGCGTGATCTATTTTGGTGTCACTCAAATGTAGTAAAGTTATGCAATGCATGTCATCTGGTGTTTTTTATAGACAGTACCTACACAACAAACAGGTACAGACTCCCACTACTTGACTTTGTTGGGGTGACACCAACGATGATGACATTCTCTGCTGGGTTTGCATATATGGAGGTTGAGCTTGTTAATAATATTGTATGGGCTTTGGAATGATTTCGAAGTCTATTTTTAAGAAACGATCGCCTCCCTGTTGTTATTGTCACTGACAGAGACCTAGCACTAATGAATGCAGTGAAAACTATGTTCCCAGAGTGTACAAATTTGTTGTGCAGGTTTCATATCGATAAGAATGTGAAGGCGAAGTGCAAATCTTTAATCGGTCAAAAAAATGCCTGGGACTATGTAATGGATAACTGGGGTACTTTGGTTGATTGTCCGTCTAAACACCAGTTCGCTGAGTCACTTCAGAAGTTTCAAATTGCTTGTTCGCCTTGGCCGATGTTCGTGTTGGACCTTGTGGCCTCAATAATCTTAAGAGGGATAGGCTTAGAATGCAGAAAAAGTAACAACAATCAATTTAACAATGTTCTTTAAACATGCAAGACACAATTGATTGCAACAAAATAAATAAGATAAGGGAAAAGAGAATGCAAACACAGTTTTATACTGGTTCAGCCACACCCTTGTGCCTACATCTAGTACTCAAGCAAGCCACTTGAGTTTTCCACTATCTTTGTAAAATCCATTACAAAGTCTGAACCACACAGGGACAACCCATCCCTTGTGTTCAGATGCTTTACAACAAGAGACTCACAGTCTCTTAACCAATCTCATTGAATAAGAAGAATGGAAGAAGAATTCTCTCTTCAAGAGAAGAATATTACAATGAAGATCATGTAAGAATCCTTATAGATTTTGCAAGTGTTTGGTCAAGGATTTCTTTTGAGAGAGCATTTGACAATGAAGTTCTTTTGGAATCTCTCTCATTGTCTTTTGAGAGGATAAGACATTTAGGACCAGCAAAACTCTCTCTATCTTTTGAGAGGATAAAACATTTTGGCCAAGCAAAAAACTCTCTCGATCTTTTGAGAGGATAAAAAATTTTGATCAAAAAAACTCTCTCTTTAATTTGTGCCCAAGTCACCTATTTATAGGCCTTTGATGGTCATTCACAAATGCAATGAAAAGATGTGACTGTTGGCAGATTTTCTGAAAACTCTCCACTGGTAATCGATTACAATGTTTGTGTAATCGATTACACAATTATAATTTGAAGGGTTATGACTTTTGAATTTGAATTTCCAAAGTTCCGTTGCTGGTAATCGATTACAGACATATGGTAATCGATTACATGTTGAAAATTCAAATTCAAAATCTTTTTCAACAGCTATTTCTCAACCATGTCTTCTGGTAATCGATTACCAGAGTCTTGCATGTCTTGAAAGCACTTTGTTTTAAGGCAAGACTTGGTCTTTAGTGAATCTTGAAACAAGGCTTTGTTTGTTGAAGCAATCTTGAATTATTCTTGAAGCAAATGCTTATCATTTGAAGCAGCCTTGTTAGATTCTTCTTTGACATCATCAAAATCATGTATACATACATTCACAGTTCGTTGACTATGTTAACGACAAATGGATTATCCCCCACAAGAAAAAATTTATTACAACATGGACGAATAAGGTCATGCACCTAGGCAACACAACAACAAACAGGTATTAAGAACTGATTTTATTTGTTAGTAAGGATTATTAATAAATGGTATTTAATTGTTGTATATTTTTCATGTTTGTTGTGTATTTTAAATGTAGGGTTGAATCAGCTTATTGGGCTCTAAAAAGAGTACTACAAAATAGCCTTGGAGACCTGTGTAGTGTTTGGGATGCCATGAACAACATGATCACGCTGCAACACGTTGAAATTAAAGCATCCTTTGAAACCAGTACGCATGTGGTTGAGCATGTATTTAAAAAAACCTTATACAAGAGGCTTCTTGGGATGGTTTCAAGGGACGCTTTAAATGAGATTGCTTCTGAGGTTGACCGTCTATGTTATCTCGGCAACAATCCCTCTTCCTGTGGTTGTGTGATGAGAAGCACGCACGGTCTTCCTTGTGCATGTGAGCTTTCTAGGTATACTGCTGGCAGCATCCCAGTGGAGTCAGTCCATATTTTCTGGAGGAGACTTTGCTTTTCAGACCAAGGGTTATGTGAGGCGGAAGTCAGCATCAAGGAAGAGATTGAGACCATATCTAAAAGGTTTGAGGAACTTGATGTGTCTGGCAAAGTAACTCTGAAGAGTAAACTTCGAGAAATTGCATACCCTGATCATAACTCTATGTGCCCTCCTCCGTCAAAGGTCAACACTAAAGGTGCACCGAAGAAACCGATGAAAAGAAGTCAAAGATCCACAAAGCGTGATCCGTCTTACTGGGAGTATGTTGATGCTTTTCATTCTGTTCAAAGCAGCAACTCTTCAGTCAAACGTAGTGCATCATGTTCTGAACCGCCTCAGCCAACAACGATCATCCCGATGTTTGATCAATTTTCGCCATTCATTCAAGGTTTCATTCGTGACGTTGTGGATGTGAAAGCGGACGGTAACTGTGGATATCGGTCCATTGCCACTTTATTAGGTATGGGGGAAGATTCATGGCCGTTAGTGCGTAACGAATTGATTAAAGAACTTGGCAAGTGGTCGCATGAGTACATGAACCTCTTCGGTGGCACAGAGAGATTTGAACAATTAAAGCTGTCCCTACTTGTTGATGGGTTTTCCAAGGTATGTTTTTAGGTTATTTTTTTAATAAAAAACTTTAAATTACTTACATGTGTATGTTTGCTTGATTCAGGTTAGTGTGGACAAGTGGATGGATATAACGGAGATGGGATATGTGATTGCATCATGGTATAACGTAATCCTTGTATCGTTGTCCCGACAACAAAGCATGAAGTTTTTTCCTCTTAGAAGTCAACCACCACCTGATTCTTCTGGGCATCGCATGATATGTGTCAGTCACGTATTTGGAAATCATTTTGTTCAGGTACATTGCATATAGTTAGTATAACAATTATGCAATGACTTGCCTGGTTCATTTGAGTCGGTCACCGCATGATATAATCTTTGTTCATGTACAACAAGTTTATTTGAAAGGCCATTATCCCTTACCTCCTCCAACGTTGTTGTGGTCAAGCAATTGTTATTCTCAGGCAAAGCAGTGGACAACTCCATATATTAGTAGAATGCAGCAATACATAAGCTTGATGTCATTCAAAAGACACTATTTCAACCTAAATGAAGACTAAACATGCATTGTTTATGTAATTGTATTCATTATGCAATATAATTTGTTGTAAGCCATTAATAACCAATTAATATTATTAAGTACTCGTTTCATTAAGCAAAAAAATAATTGGTCCAACAAAAATCATTTACGCGTGTACGTTACATCATTGTCATAATTGACAACACATAATGACATGCATACGTATTAAAGTTTGAGCGCGACACCACATTGACTGACTTGACTACACATTCTGAAGGAAACATAAACACGAAACATGTTCACGCGTGTCTATTTTTTTGTAAAAAAAGTGAAGCAATCTGTCGGTGACAACCAAGTATATATATGAGACACGACTAATAAATCACACATTATCTTGCTTTCACATAATCTCCCAATTGATACACAAAGTATGTCATTTTTAGCATAAACTAGCAGTCAGACGATTGTCAACTCAAGGTTGGGTTTCATTTTTCCACATGGATCGATTATTCACAATGATACTGGGGTTTACTTCCAAACTTCGACTCCGGTGCCCATTCAAGTACCAAACAACTGTGATTTTGCAAGCCGAAAAATCAGAATACACAATACCCTTCAGCTATCCGACAAACAATTTTTGGATGAAATTCACTACCGAAAACCATTCACCCATACAGGTAACCAAATTCGCTTTCAGTGTATGAAATTGATAAATGATGATGATGTCAACACAATGTTAATGTGTAATGATCAATTTTCGTGTGTTGGTCCGATTGAGTTATTATGCACCATTGGAAGAACACCAGATGGAGTAATAAACTTATTTCAACTCACTATGCCCCATACTCATGACACGATCCTGTATTACAACGGGAAATGGAACATGCCACTGCAGAACAAATTTGTTGGATGCGCGTTCATAGGAAAAAATCCTAAGAAATTTCAAATTCCTTCAACATGTACCATCGATGAACTAAAGGATTTAATAAAGCAAGTTGCACCTAAAGGGATTTCCCCTCTTGGAATTCACGAATCACCAACGGTAAGACGATTGTTTTTTCGCCAACCAGGTCGCTTTGAGTATTCATATAAGCTTATAAAATATGAAATTAATGAGCTGAAGACCAATGAAGAACTGCTGAAGGTGTTAATACAATCTAACTACTGGAAAAAATATGGACCAATAGAAATTTTAGTTGTCTTTACTAAATATGTTGTGAAATTCGAAGACGAGGTGACTGCGACATCGCTAAACGACTGAATGCAATGTTTGTTTTTTTGCTTTTTTGTTGATGTAACCTTTACCTGTTTACGGCGTGTTTAAATCCCATAATAAAGTTTAATATGTTATTTCAATGGTCCAAAGATAATTTATTTTAATTGTTTGACCTTCAGACCTTACACATACTTAGAAGGGTCCGATTCCTATTTTTTTGGATTTTCTGCCTCTTTTTTTAGGTGTTATTTGATCGAACCAGAGAACGACAATAATTTTTTTGGGTTTTTTGACGTCCAAACATGAGAAATAGCGCCCCTCCAATGTCTTACGCCACTCGCACACCCTTCAAAAAAAAAACCCCCAAACATGGGTACTTAAACATGTAAAAAGGGTCCGATTCCTATTTTTTTGGATTTTCTGTCTCTTTTTTTAGGTGTTATTTGATGGAACCAGGGAACGGCAATAATTTTTTTGGGTTGTTTGACGTCCAAACATGAGAAATAGCGCCCCTCCAATGTCTTACGCCACTCACACACCCTTCGAAAAAAACCCAAAACATGGGTACTTAAACATGTAAAAATGGTCTGATTCCTATTTTTTTGGATTTTCTGCCTCTTTTTTTAGGTATTATTTGATGGAACCAGGGAACAACAATAATTTTTTTGGGTTCCTTGACGTCCAAAAATGAGAAATAGCGCCCCTCCAATGTCTTATGCCACTCGCACACCCTCCAAAAAAAACTCCAAACATGGGTACTTAAACATGTAAAAAGGGTCCGATTCCTATTTTTTTGGTGTTATTTGATGGAACCAGGGAACGGAAATAATGTTTTTGGGTCCTTTGACGTCCAAACATGAGAAATAGCACCCCTCCAATGTCTTACGCCACTCGCACACCCTTAAAAAAAACCCAAAACATGGGTACTTAAAACATGTAAAAATGGTCTGATTCCTATTTTTTTGGATTTTCTGCCTCTTTTTTTAGGTGTTATTTGATGGAACCAGGGAACAACAATAATTTTTTTGGGTTCCTTGACGTCCAAAAATGAGAAATAGCGCCCCTCCAATGTCTTACGCCAGTCGCACACCCTCCAAAAAAAACCCCAAACATGGGTACTTAAACATAAAAAAAGGGTCTGATTTCTATTTTTTCTGCCTCTTTTAAAAAAAATAATTTTAATGTCATTCTTACGAACGAAAATCATGATTTTAGCTTCACTGTTTTTATAAAAAATTCAAAATAGTCCAAAACTTCGCTTAAGGACCAGGATTGGAATCGGAATCGATGCGTCAGTTAATATCATAAAATAATAAATTGTGCAAAACAAGTCAACTATATTAAACTAAAATGTGTAACAAATACAAAAAATTATGTCAACTACAAAACAAAACATAAAAACAATAATCAATGCTCTGTACGCCGTCTCTGTCGAGCCTTGACACTTCCATCTGCATTGGCACCCCCTTTGGCGATCGTGAGGCAATCCTGCATAATATCATGTAACTCTGTGCCTGCAATGACCATCCTAAGGCTAAGCACACGCTCCAACCTCTCTGCGATCGCCTCATAGCCGTCGTAATCATCCTGTGACAGTCATTAAAAACATTTATTATAAAATTTAAAATAAATAACAACTCATCAAACATTAAACGCACAAATAATCTTACCATTGCATGTGGAGGGGGGTCAAATGCCACTGGAACCTGTGGGATGGGCGGCTGCATGTACTCCTCATGGTCTGCGGTAGGTGCATGTTTGGGCTGGTCACCTGCCTGGGTCAGTATCATGAATGGGTGAGATATCCGAAAAAACCACTCCATGTAATCCGCAGATACCTGCTCAGGCACTACACAAAGCTCACCCACAGCTAGTACGTGGTCCGCGAAATGCATCCACCTGTCATCTATATCATCATATGACAATGAAGCGCTAACAGGCGACGAAGGGATGCTCTGAATGTAACCAAACTGCCGTAGCACCCTCTCCAATCGAGCTGTGACCACCATAGGACCCCATCTCAGCTGACCCTGGAATGATGAAATCAGCTCAAAGCCCCTAACCCCTCGATGCTCATTGTAAGGCAACCAGCACACATATGTGACTGTCAAAGCATCACAACATGCCCAATATGGTGCTCCTGTAATTCCCTTCATATGCGCCTTCGACGTCAACTACCGGTAAGCATGTGGGGACGTCTGCTGGTATGCATCATCTGTGACACACTGATGCACACTAGGAAAGTGCTTATAGATCCAACAATACAAAAAAAATGAGGTTAACATAACATAAAAACATGTTTAAATCATAATCCAACGTAACATATTTAAAAACACAAAATTTACCTGTAATAAAGTCAGGTACCCCGTAATCTGTCGTGTAGTGGTCCTAGAAGCTTCATCTAACTGGTCATACATATGAACCAGCGCGGTAACTCCCCAGGCATAACCACCACTCTGACCCAGGTTGCGAAAAGCCTCTAGGTGCACCACATGAACATATGTTGCACTCTTGTTAGCAAAAAAAGTGCAACCAACCAAGTGCAGCAGATAAGCACGAGCTGCCACAATCCACCACCGGGCCTCACATCTCATCTCATAGATGTCTCGAACCCATCCCAGCCGTACGTATGCCCCACGTGATCGTGCTGTCTCGGCTCTAGCCTCCTCAACAGACACCTTAAGCAACTCGGTCAACAAAAATATCGCCTCGTCCACAGAAAGAGCATGAAAGCTATAGAACGCGCCACTGATAGACAAATGGAGGAGTGGCGACACATCATCCAGTGTGATCGTCAACTCTACTACTGGAAGGTGGAAGGAGTTGATCTCGCTGTGCCACCTCTCCACAAATGCGGATATAAGTCCAGGATTGCCGGTTACAACTGAACACCCGATCAATGGACTTAATCTTGTGGCACCAACCAATCCTTCAATCTCAGACACTGGTCTCCCAATTAATGTCACCTTCCTCCCGTGCGACACCAACTTCAACTCAGGACGTTCCTGATTTGAAGTACAAATTATAAAATTATAAAAAAAATTAATGACAAGCAAATCAACAATGACAAATAATTAACAAATTAAAATACCTGTCCACTCCAAATGGCATGTGCAACATGGTCCGCAAATGATGTCAGCACTGATGGGTCACGTGGCCCACCTGGAAATCCCTCAGCATCATCAGCATGTGACCCCTCAGCACCATGTACGTCTGCAGTCATCTCATGTGTAACATCCCATTTTTTTCGTAAATTAAATTTTAGAGAATAATGATGTTTTATAATTAAATAAATAAAGAAAAATAGTTATAATAAAATAATGGTTTGAAAGAAAATAAAAAGAGTATTTTATTATTAATTTGATGAAGAATAAAATAGAGTTTCTTTTTTTATAAAATAATAAAAATAAATAAATAGAGTAAATAATAGGTCGTGAATACCCCTAGCTATAAATAGCAACATGCTAGGTCAGTTTTCAGACTCACTCCTCAGTCTTCTCTGCCTATCAATTTTGTTTTTTTCTCTCTTCTCCCAAAACCCTCTCTTTTTCCCGCAGGCCACTAAACTTGTCTCAGAAGAATGATGATCCTGGACTCATTCGCCGTTGGATCGTCGTTAAATTTAAACATCATGTTCGCAACACAATTCTGAGAATTCTCACCGTTGGGAATTTTGATATTATGATTGAGCTGAGAGAAATATCCTTCGCATTGAAGCCTTTTTCTTTCCCGCAGAAACCTAGAGCTGTCTTGGTAAAACTACGATCTCGGTTTTGTTAACCGTTGGAATGTCGTGAAATTTGGATATGTTGTTCTAAATTCAAGTGCGCACGCTTTGACCGTTGGGATTTGCGAGATAATGTTCGTGGAGGGAGAAAAAGGAATCACATGAAGATAGTCCAAATGAAGGCTTCAATCCCTTCTCCGTTTCTCTGACTTTTGGAAATTCTATCGGAGCAGTCGGAGGAAAAACTGGAGGAATTTTAGGGAACCGCTAGAGATGCCGCTATCGCTATCGAAAGACACGTGAGTCCGCTTAGAGGTAAGGGATGAGTTATTCACAATTGGGGATTAGTGATAACATGTGTAGGGATCCTTAGAGTATCAATTGGAATGAGTTTTTGGATGTTTCCATCATTTCTTATTCTATCCTTATAATTATAAGTGTGAATTATATATGTTTGACAAACCAATTGTTGTGAAATTGATATGCTGTTGTGTCGAGTGTGAACCCTATAAATCGAGCATTTTTCTAATTAACATGAATTGATGAAATAAAGTAAGGAGAAATTTAGAGTGAGATATTGATTTTGTATTTTCTTTTCTTGCTTTTTAGGTTTTTTTATATAATTTAAAAATTAATATCATAATTGAAATTGACCAAAGTGTTCATATAAGTATTTAGAATTTGTGCATTGAAAGCTTACTTTGAAATTTGTGATCCAATATGATGTATGCTAGTTTATATATATAGAAGTAGTTATATATTTATTTATATTAATAATTTAGGTAAATAATATTGTAGAGTTGTTATAGTATGATTCAAAAAATTATTAAGTGTTGGAGTTTGAGAATATTATGGTTAAATTTGATGAACATGTGTATGTTGTACCTTATGAATATCATTAGGGATGTTATGAGATGGTTGATGTGATGTTATGAGATGTTAAAGTGTGGGCATGATATTTGATTGTGAATAAGTGGATGTGTTTAACACTTGATGTTACATTAATTATATTGTGAGCTATGAATTATACGATAACCCGACCAATGTTTATGCGTAGTGTTAAAGAGAAAGTGTAGGTTCCTAGTTAGGAACCAGTGTTAAATTGTAGCGCAATGTGTTAAACGTGTTTGAAACATGACTGTGAGGTCGTGGTATTGTGTAATTCATGAGCAGTGTTTATAAATGGAATATGTGATAAATTGTGGAATAACATGTTGCTTTGAGATTATAATATTGTTATTGAGATTGAGTATAAGTGTAAAGTTGAACATGTGTTAATTTGTGAGATACGTGTAAACATGTGATGGTGGATTGTGATACCATGAGATGTGAAATTGTGAATGAGTTTTAGTTGTGGATAAGTGTGTAGTTAACACTTGATGTGAAATTACTTGTGTTGTAAGCTATGAATTGTACAATAACTCGACCAGTGTTATCTTGAGAAAAACGTTGATGCGCAATGTTAAAGAGAAAATGTAAGTTTCCTATTTAGGAACCAGTGTTAAATCATAGCGCAATTGTGTTGAACGTGTTTAAAACACGAGTGTGAGGTCGTGGGTATTGTATAATTCATGAGCAGTGTCTGTATGCAAAATTATTTTAGGGGTTGGACCTGAATCAGGAGGGAGAGGCCCTGACGGACTCTTCGGAGTGTAGGCCTTGAGGGTCACTGAGTTTGAGTGCTCCTTTAAACCTATGCTGATCCCATATGGTTGGAGCATTCTGGCAAAACATCGTGACCCTGATTGGTCTCCCTATGATCTTACTTAGTAAGAGTGACCTGACAAACCTATTGTGTGGTGTGTCTTGTTATGTACTCCTAAGCGCCACAGGGTGATTTTTCACTGACATGGTACCACATTGCATATAGGATTGAGTCTTAGCATAATTGTTGCATACGCTTGCTAATTGTTTATTATGAAGGTAATGTGTTATTATATCTTGATCGGAGTGTGGGATTCTTGTGTAATGTGATTGATGATTGAAAAGTGAATTTTGAATGACAAAGTGGTGAAATTACATGAGTTATGTTTAAGCAAGTGGTATCTCATTTATATAATATGTATATTTAATTGTCTTGTTTCTCTATTAGTTAGGAATGTGATAACTCACTCCTTGTGTGTTGTTATGTTTGGATCCTGTGATGATCTTGAACTTGTGTTCGGGGAGCAGATAAATAGGTGGATGACTATGAAGAACCTCATGTTAGAGGACACGGGAACACAACGCTCTGATAGGATGTGACATTAGGATATAAGTTCTATATTAATTGTATGAAGTTTATACAACCTTGTTTGAGTCAAGATTACTTTATTATTTATTTGGACAAGTTTGAATATGATGTAGAAGAAAATGAATGTGAGCCTTTTTTCCCTTTGAAAGACTTGTTTTGGAAAAAAAAATGTTTTAAAAATACTTTTTGAATTACTCCGTTCCTTACATGACTAAGGATGTCCCTGATATGGCTGAGGGACACCTACCTCGAAGGAAAATCACATCTGATCCAACGAGAAGAAGCAGCCGGGCTCGCGGAGAAGAAGAGGCACGAGGCTCGTGGGGAAGAAGAAAAGAAGCTGCACGAAGAAGAATGAAAGTGGTTCTTTCGGAGGAGGAGCAACTTTTTAAATTTTTAAATGAAGGACAAAATGGTCCATTCAATAAATTGCTGGGTGCACCAGCAATATTGCTGGGTGCACCTAGCATGTCCCCAGGATAAATTACGGTAATGGTATTTTTAAAAAATTTATCAAAATGGATAAATTGTAGTTTAATATACGATTTTTTTAAAATTATTATATAAAGAAATCATATATCAAAGTATAATTTTACTTTTAATTTATTTTAAAAAAAGTTTGTAAGCACTGAAATCATATGCAAAAATAGGATTTCAGTTTTTTTCTGATTGAAATCGTATGCAGGGGCACGATTTCAGTTTTTTTTATTTTTTTTTCTGATTGAAATCATATGCAAAGGCACGATTTCTAATTTTTTTTCTTTTTAAAAAACTGAAATCCTTAATTTTTATTATTATATTTTTATAATCTTATATATTTTTATCACTATTTAAAACTTATTTTATGAAGTAAATATATAATATAAATTTTATGTTTAATGTATATTTTTTTATATAAATTATGATTTCATAAAATGAAAATATTTTATTATTTTTTTAATATTTATATATGTGATTTAACCACAGTACCTTTTTGCTTATGTTAAGATATTCTTATTATTTATGATAATAGTATTTTTTATTTATATTTAACTTTATTTAATCAGGTAAAAAAATTAAAGAATTAAATTATATAGTAAAGATAAATAATTAAATAAAATGATAGTGTTTTCTATTTTTTAAAATATTTATGTATGTAATTTATTAACATTATTATTTTATCTATATTATAATAAATAAAATAAATATCTTAATATAGATAAAAAAAATATATTATCACTAAATCACAAGTATTATTTTAAAAGAAAAATATAATATAAAAAAATTATATAAATATACATGTTGTAACTTATGTGAAATTAGAATTTAAGCTTATATATTATATTTTAAAAGATAATATGTAAGATTATAAAATATAATAAATTAAAAAATAATAAAATTTGAATTTTGAACTATTTTCACATAAAACTTTTATTAATACTATATTTTGCACCAAATTTTTAGTGGTAAAAGAGTGTGCTTCTTACTTCAAAGATCATGGTTCTAGTCCTTAAGCATTTTTTTAAGTTCTTATTTTTTAAGAAAATATTGGTCAAATTTCTAGTTTCAATGTTTAAAATTTAACGATCAACAGTTAAAATGAGATTAAGATAGTGTATTTTGAATTACAGGAGGACTCGAATAGTGAATTAAAAATCAGGAAAACCGATTTAGTGTAGTAGACAAAATAAGGGAACAAATTTTGCAATTAAGTCTTTTTAAAATATACCAATTATAGTAATTTTCAAACAAAAAATACCCATTGTGGTGGAAGAACCACTATTGGCACTACCAACTTTTGAATTTTGGGATGAAAAGATATAATTGTCCCTAATGCAATTTCCCCACCCCACCTAAGGATGTAATTAAACTACTAATATAGAAACCCTAATATAAGCACACCTCATTCTCAAAAAAGTAATCATTGTTTAACTTGAGGTAAGATGTTGTTTTGAAGTTTATCGTCTTTTTATTTATTTTAAGGTAATACATTGTTTTATGAATGGTACAGTGAGTTTATATTTATGATTTTTATTTATTTATCGTATGAATAGTATAATATTCTATGAATATTTATTTTTAAAAATATTCTTAATAACAATTTATTTTGATATTTTATTATTCATCTATATTCAAAGTTAATATGTTTCTATTTTGATTTTTAAAAGTACTTTTAAATTAAATAATTTCTCTAAAAATGTATGAAAATATAGAAAAATTAAATTAATAACAATTTATTAAATTTTGTAAAAGATATATAACCTAGAGCTAAGGATTAATTCCATAACAAACTATTTTTGTTCGCTCACAAAAATGAAATGGTTTTCATAAATGTATCTCATTCTAGAAAAAATATCATCTATCAAAAGTAAACCATATTTGATATGATCTCATTTAATGTAAATTGTACTTAAGAGTTTGTGCTCTTATGAAACAGTTAAAAATATAAAATTTTAATTGTTATTTGAACTCGCAATGCCAAAGAATGTATGATATTCACTAGTTTTGTGATGTCAATGGACAATTTCTCAATTCTCACTGCATGTGATCAATGTTATTGATCATATCAGCAAAATCATGTTTGTCCAATATTTTTAATACATTAGATGTTATTGTTGAGCCTCCAAATATTTCAATCTCCTTTTCAACAAAGTTGTCTAAGCATTTCACATATTTTTTTCACCATTCATACATATTTATCCACAATATTACAGGATGGTTTATAAACTAAGTGGTAAAAGGTTCTGTTAAGTCAAAAGACATTTGTGTCTTAAGACGAATCAGGATCATAAATTATTTTTATTACATGTAAATAAATACAAAGATTAAAAGTTGTATTTTATGCGCTATCAAGACATGTTTTACATGCATTTGATGTTTCAGATGATAGTAAGATAAAATCAATACTTGATACGACATTAAAGATGGTATTTAAGACTTCATTTAATACTATGTGTCTGAGATCTATTTTGCAGAGACATTCTCCTAGGATCTATCAAATCCTACGAAGAATAAATGAAGTCAAACTCTGAAATTCCTCAATTGGCATCAAAAAAAGAGTTTTGATGCACAAACCTACTCTGATGCAAAAGGAAATGGTTTCCTATTGTTGTGATAAACACTCCAGCGATGAAGAGTGGTTTTCTCAACATGAAAAAGTATGTGCATTTAATGTCCCGACAACCACATTCTTCAAACACAAGTTTAAGAGAGGAAATATGTTTGTTTAGA
The DNA here is from genome assembly GCF_000004515.6 of Glycine max. Lineage (NCBI taxonomy): Eukaryota > Viridiplantae > Streptophyta > Magnoliopsida > Fabales > Fabaceae > Glycine > Glycine max. The sequence goes on from NC_038241.2 coordinate 10,561,172, forward strand.
GACAACAAATACTTGATTGAAGGATGCCTATAAATACTAGAAGCTTTGAAAACATGAAGAACGAATTGAAAGAGCTCATTATTAAACTCTTTTTGTATAAGTTCTTTGTGTAAATTTTTGTAAAATTTAGAAAAATTCTCAAAACACTTTGATTATCTTGAGAGAAAAGACTAAGTGTTGAAAGTGTATATCTGTCTGTAAGACTATCAAGTTTAGTCATTGTGCAATCAAACAAAAACATCTTCTAATTTATGTTAGAGCCCATAGTGACTTGGTAGGATAAAGAATATTGGTTGTAACAAGCTTGGTGTATAGCTTGATTCAAGGAGCCAAAAGTGACAGTGATAGATACTTATAACTTGTTGAAGTTAGTGGAACTTGGTGTGTTGCCAAGAGTTAGACGTAGTCTCGGTGGTTGAGACGAACTAGTATAAATTTCTTGTGCCTTATTCTATTTATTTTCTCTTCTGCTCTTTAAACTAACTCAAGGTCTGAATTGGATCTTTGCTTTCGAAAAACTTTGTTTTATAAGATCTGAAACTATCGTATGATTTGCCTTGCAAAGATCTGATATCTGTTTGCTTAGTTTTTTTTATCATACGATAACTTTATTATTTTCGAAAAAGGTTTTAAGTTTAGTAAAATTCACAATTCAACCTCATTTCTTGTGATATTTGCATTTACATGCTCATTTTACCATTTGCATCAATCCTTTTTAGAAATGTTTTTTTTATTGCAAAGACTACAATATAAAGGAACAAATGTTTTTACATTTAAAACCTTCATTAAAAAAATGATCTTTGGTGTATATTAGACTTAGCAGGTAGTCATTCTTAGAGGTTCCTTCTTCATGACTTATTTCTATGTGAGTTCTTTAATGCCTATATTTATTCGAGTTGTTGACTTGTTGCACATGCCTTTCAAGCATTAATTAAAAATGTATTCTTCCTATGCTTTAAGGTTATTCAACTCATCTTTTGTAATTTTTCACTCGAGCGCGTGTCGTAATGAGTCAATATTGTAAGAAAAAAATTGAGGAAGTTTAAATTTTACTAGGATACTAAATCAAATGCCTAGATGCATCTCTCATGCACTTATCCGGCCAAATCAAGGTATGCATGGCTGCTAGATAAGTTTGGTCGCATGGTTAAGGGAAGTTGGAATTGGATTTGGAAGGGTTCACTGCTGTAGAACGTCAAGTTCTTTATTTTGCAGCTTGGGCATGATGCCCTACCAAGTAAAGCCTTCATGGTGAGAAGGCATATTGCGGTGACGTCTACAAGTCCGATTTGTGGGGCGGATATTAAGGATCTTCATCATATTTTTTTGTGAGTGTCAGAATGTTTTGCATGTGTGGAGGCTATTGTGCATCAATATTGCTACTCTGAGGAGGAATCATACCAATTGGTTATCCAGGGTTCACTCTCAAGTTCAGCAGTTGGGCCGCATTACTATTGTGCATCAATATTTTTTGTGCTGGATCAGCCTTCGTATGGTGTGGAGTAAGGTAGTTGGAGGCAATAACTGTGGGTCTAGTACATCCAAGCGAATGGAAATCAAATTACCATCCATTCTAATGGTAGTTGTGTGGTTGATTCTGGTCGTGCTGGTTTTGGTGGCTTGCTTAGGTACTCTAATGGTTGTTGGATTCAAGGATTCTATGGGCGTTTGGGTGATGTTGATATCTTAAAAGCCGAGTTCATGGGTCTTCTTCAGGGGCCCAAAATAGCTTGGGACATGCACTACTCCAATATAATTTGTGTGACTAATTCGGCCCTTGCTATGAAGCTTATTCAACAGCCCCTTCAACCTTGCCATGCATATGCCACGTTAATTGCTAATATCAAGGATTTCCAACGGAAAGAATGGAGCTTGGAGTTTTGTCCCTCCCTAAGAGAAGGGAACCAATGTGCGGATTTCCTATCTAAGAGAGGCCTTCATGGCAATGTTTTTCTAGTTATTGTTGACGTTCCCCCTCATGATATGGTTGAGCTTTGGCTACTACGCCTTTCTTAAGGATGTAATTTCCCCGTTTTTGTGTTTCCTCTTAGCATACAATACCAAAAAAATTCCATGATATGGTTGAGCTTTGGCTACTGTTATGCATTTTACTGTCAACTACGAGCTACAAGCTAATGGTAAACATTCTTCTTGCTGATTTTATTTCTGATGCTGTATTTATAACATGGAATTTTTTATAATAAAGCTGAATATTCAGTAATTATCCAGCTACCCTGTAACTAACTCGAAAATGGAAATGTACCATAATTGGTTATTGTCTCAAACCAATTTCCTATAACAGAATTACAATAGCAATCATCCTATTATCTACTCAGCAAGAATATTCTGTGTAATTCAAATGTAATCCTGAAAGTGGGCTGGCTTCTTGATATTTCTCTTGGGCCTGTCCTTGGTGGGTGCTTCTCTGCTAATCTGTGTCTTGTTGCTAACAACAACCTCCCTTGGAAACACAACCTCGTCCCCGAGGTTGTAAACTGATCGAAGAGCGTCCCAGTCCTTCCACGAAGTGTCCTTCGGCGCGAGGCCACGCCATTGAACCAGGACCGAGTGCGAAGGTGGGTCCTTGGTGGTGTCGAATTTCCAATCAAGGAAGGAGAGGGGCTCGACGAGTGGGTGATGATCGACCTGTGTAGGTGGAACGGGGTCATCCACAGGCGGAGGCGGGCCGTGATGGGGTTTTAAGAGGGACACATGGAAAATAGGGTGGATTTTGGAATCCGCTGGGAGTTGTAGGCGATAGGCCATAGGCCCGACACATTCTGTGATCGGATAAGGACCATAGAACCTCTTGGCAAGCTTGGAGTAGTGGGGGCGCATGGAGAGTTGCCGATATGGTTTGAGGCGGACATAGACCAAGTCACCTGGCTGGAGATGGACATCCCGACGGTGGCGGTCAGCATGGTTCTTCATTGCCATCTGCGCTTTCAATAGACGACTTTGTAACTTAGTGTGTAGAGCTTGTCGGGTGGACAAGATGGAGTCTGCAGCTTCCACCGGCGAGGTGCCTGTTGTATATGGTGGAAAGGCTGGGGGTGGCTTGCCGTACGTGATCTCGTACGGGGAGAGGCCGGTACCGAAGTGAGTGGAAGTGTTATAGCTCCATTCGGCCAAAGGAAGGAAGGCGTGCCAGAAGGAAGGCGTGCCAGAGGGCAGGCTTGTCATTAACGAACGAACAGAGGTACTGCTCCAGAGTTCGATTAAGGACCTCCGTCTGGCCGTCAGATTCAGGGTGGTACGCGGTGCTATACCGGAGTTTGGTGCCACTAATGCGAAATAATTCGCGCCAGAATGAACTGAGAAAGATCGGGTCTCGGTCGGAGACCAAACTGTGGGGAAAACCGTGCAATTTGCAGACAATGTCGAAGAAGAGACATGCAACCTTGTGAGCAGAGTACTTTGGGGGAAGTGCGCCGAGGTGGGTACCCTTGGAATAGCGGTCGACGACCACTAGGATGGCGGTGAAGCCGTGTGACGGCGGGAGGCCGGTGATGAAATCAGGCGACAAATCTTCCCACAGGACAGAGGGAATTGGCAGAGGTTGGAGCAGGCCAGCGGGTTTACGGGCCTTGTATTTAATTTGCTGGCAAATCCTGCACTGAGAAACAAAGCGGTGGACATCACGGTGCATGTGATCCTAGTAGAAGGAGTCACGGAGGCGGCACAGCGTTTTCTTTTCGCCCATGTGTCCACCCAGTGGGGTGGAGTGGAATTCTTCAAGGAGCATGGGGATGAATGGGTTGTCGGGGGGCAGCCAAAGCTTGCCGCGAAAGTGAATTTGGCCGGAAGTGATGGAATAGTCAGGGTGGGCCTCTGGTTGTTGGTGGAGTGTGGCAAGTAATTCGTGGTAAGCTGGGGATTGCTGCATTGAATGGTGGATATCAGCCATACAATCGAGAAGGGGAATCGAGAGAATCAGGCATTGGCCGGCGGGGGTGACCCGAGAAAGAGCATCTGCTGCTGCATTGTCGGAGCCAGCCCGGTATTGGATGGTCTTAACCAGATACTGCTGTTGTTCGGGAGTCTGGATTACTTGATTCATCAGGTCCTTCAGGCTCTGATGGTCAGTAATAATAGTGAAAGGATGGCCGAGGAGGTAGTGACGCCATTTACGGACGACGGAGGTGATGGCATGGAGTTCCCGGACATAGGTAGAGGAACGTTGCAGCCTGGGGCAGAGAGTCTTGCTAAAAAACGTGATTGGATGAGCATGTTGGGATAGAACCGCGCCGACGGCGACTCCAGAAGCATCTGTTTCTAAGCAAAACGGAATCGTGAAATCCGGCGGGATAAGAACGGGGGCCGAGGTCATTACCTGTTTGAGTGTGTCGAAGGCGCGTTGGGAATCTTCAGTCCAAAGGAAGCTGTCTTTACGGAGTAATGCGTTCAGTGGGGCGGCCAATGGGGCATAACCTCGGATGAAACGGCGATAGAAGCTGGTCAGACCAAGGAAACCACGGAGAGCAGTGGTAGTAGTGGGGGTTGGCCAATCGAGGATAGCCGAAATTTTGGAAGGATCTGGGGAAACTCCTTTGGAAGAGAGAATGTGGCCCAAATACTGAAGTCGGGGCTTAGCAAAGACGCATTTGGACTCGCGGAGGTAGAAGGAATCACGGGCCAGGGCGGAGAAGACAGCCTCGAGATGAAGAAGATGATCGTCCCAAGATGAGCTGTAGACCAATATGTCATCAAAAAACACCGCAACGAACTTGCGTAAAAAGGGTTTGAGCATTTCATTCATGGTTGCTTGGAACGTTGCCGGGGCGTTACACAGCCCGAAGGGCATAACGCAGTATTCATAGTGGCCGGAATGAGTGCGGAAGGCGGTTTTGTGGATGTCCTCCTCTGCCCTACGGATTTGGTGAAATCCCTGGCGCAAGTCCAACTTGGAGAAACACGAGGCCGCACCAAGCTCGTCAAGAAGCTCGTCAATGGTGGGCATGGGAAAACTGTGCTTGATGGTTATGGAGTTAAGGGCGCGATAATCGATACAACAGCGCCAGCTGCCATCCTTTTTTTTAATGAGGAGGACGGGGGATGAGAAGGGGCTATGGCTCAGTCGAATCAAACTGGAATCTAGCATAGTCTGGACTTGCTTCTCGAGTTCGGTTTTTTGGCTATGTGGGTAACGATAAGGCTTAACGGTGACTGGTTTGGCATCTGGAGTGAGGTGAATATGGTGGGAAATGGGTCGGGCTGGGGGTAATTGGGATGGCTCCTGGAAGAGGTGGCGGAATTTGGTCAGAAGAGGGGTAAGGGCAGGGGGTGGTGGTTCTGTGGCTAGAAGTAAGGTGGGGGAATTAGTGATTGGGGAGGAAGAAGCAGGACCTAGCTAAAACAGGGCCGCGACGGCCTGTGTCCGAAGCATCTTGCGAAGCTGGTGGGCCGATGCTGGTGGGGGTGTAACCAGGACGTCTGCAAAGAGTTTGATGGGGAGGCCCAAATGTGTAAAAGACATTGAAAGGGCGGTGTAATCAGTAGTAACAGGGCCCAAGGCCCGTAACCACTGGACCCCAAGTACTAGGTCAGCCCCACTTAAGGGTAACCCGAAAAGATCAGTGGTGAATTGGTGCCCCTGAATGGTGATGGAGACCTGAGGGTAGCGGCAGTCACAATGGATGACGCCACCGTCGCCCACCATAACGGGGAGGGGGGTCATCGGAGTCGAGGGGAGACCAAGGAACTTCGCCACGCGTAATTGCACAAAATTGTGCGTACTGCCACCGTCCACGAGGATTGTAAGTTGATGGCGACGAACGGTGCCGTAAACACGAAAGGTTTCCGGTGCAGGCATGCCAGATAAGGCGTTCAAACTCAGCAGGGGAGAGGGGTCATCATGACGGAGGGGAATCTGGTGGCTCTGAGGTGAAGGGTGTGTCGGGGTCTTCGGCTGCGATGAAAAGATGAATGCGGGGGTTGCAACGATGCCCCAGAGACCATTTCTCATCGCAGTGGTAGCAAAGCCCCTTATCTCTTTTCAGGGCCATTTCCTCAGGGGTGAGGCGTCGAATGGGGGGTTTGTTTGTGGCTGAGGTTGAGGATGAAGGTGGGGGGTTGTTGGGGTGGTGAGGGGTAGGGGAAACCGGGAAATTGTGGCGATGGTTACGGCGGCGGTCCAGAAGTTTATCTTCTTGGAGCTTGGCCAAGGCCATTGCCTGGGGAAGGCACATAGGTTGCAGTGCTTGAACTTCGCGATGCAATTCGGGGTTCAAACCCGAAATGAAACAGCTGAGCGACAGGGGTGGTGCGAGTCCGACGACGCGGTTGGCGAGTCTCTCGAACTCCGAGAGATATTCGTTCACGGTGCCGCGTTGCTGAATTTTGAAAAGCGCTCCATAGGGGTCGTCGTAGTACGACGGGGCGAAGCGTGTCTCCAATGCTTGTAGCATTGCCTGCCAGGATGTGAGGAAACCGTTCCTCGACATCCATTGAAACCAACAGAGGGCAGGGCCCTCCATGTAAAAGGAGGCCACGGTCAAACGCTCGGCATCGGAGACGCCCTGGTAGTCGAAGAATTGGGTAATTTTAAAGATCCAGCCGAGAGGATCCTTCCCATCGAAGCGGGGTACTTCCAGCTTCATGTGTGGTCGCGAATGGTGGAAAGGAGGTGGTAACGGGGGAGTTTTGGGTGAGGGTGGGGTTGTGGTGAGGGCGGCAAGACGGTCGAGGACGGAATCAAGTTTTTGATTGAGGTCTATGTTGGCTTAAGAGAGGGTGGCCTGGTGTTGGGTGAGCTTGAGGACGGCCTCCTCGAGACGTTCGAGGGAGGTCTGGCGGGTGTTATGTTCCGGCATGGAGGCAGGTCGGACCAGACTGTTATGCGTTTTACTGTCAACTACGAGCTACAAGCTAATGGTAAACATTCTTCTTGCTGATTTTATTTCTGATGTTGTATTTATAACATGGAATTTTTTATAATAAAGCTGAATATTCAGTAATTATCCAGCTACCCTGTAACTAACTCGAAAATGGAAATGTACCAGAATTGGTTATTGTCTCAAACCAATTTCCTATAACAGAATTACAATAGCAATCATCCTATTATCTACTCAGCAAGAATATTCTGTGTAATTCAAATGTAATCCTGAAAGTGGGCTGGCTTCTTGACATTTCTCTTGGGCTTGTCCTTGGTGGGTGCTTCTCTGCTAATCTGTGTCTTGTTGCTAACACTTTGGCTACTACGCCTTTCTTAAGGATGTAATTTCCCCGTTTTTGTGTTTCCTCTTAGCACACAATACCAAAAAAAATGCCTAGATGCAACAAAGCTGAAGGTGCGAGGAAAATGATAAGATTAGTGAAATTCAAAGTGCTAAACGCATCATGCTCATGATCTCAAATTATTTCCTTGAAGAAATGAAGGTACAAATGTTCCATGCAAAACTCTGAGAAATCCGAGTAAGGATTACTTATAACCCCTAACTTATAGCTTATTTGTATAAAGACTTTTAAACAATTGATTGTGATGCCTGTTCAGTGTTTTCAGTGTTCATAGTTCATTAAGAGAAGCTTCAAAAACCACTAAACTCATTGTTGGGGGGAGGGGAGGTTCATAAGGGCTCGATTGGGAAATTGGTGTTACTTTTACAAGTTTGAGTGACTTGCCTGAACTTTCACCCGATGCCATGAAGTGTTTAAAATCCCTCTAAGGTTCCAAATGTCTTCAACCTTTTCAAGTTGGACATTTGCAGTAGAATCTACCTGCAAATTAGACAAAGATATTAATTATTAAATAGAGATGCCACAAGATGTGCCCGACTCAATTAGAGGGGTGATCCCTCTGAACCAAAACAAAAATGAAGTGGAGAAGAAATAAAACAACGGTTTAGGATTAAAAGGAAACAAACAAGAGTAATTAATGTATATATAGTCCAAGGTAGTGAAAATGGAGAAAGTAAGAATGTCTATATCCCACCAAGAATTTCTATATCAAATAGAATTTGCAGAATGAAACGTAGAACCACCAGTAACATCCTTTTCTATGTACAATTCAATAATTGACATTTGTTCTTGTTGTTGAAAACTTTCGATCATAGTTTCAACATCTTCGTCATCACAAATTTGCAACGCAACATATTTTCCTAAAACTAAAAATCTACAACTTGTTGTTATGATTAATTATTTAAATATTTTTTTGTAGGTATATTTTGGTATATGATAAATTCGGTTATAACAGTCTTATATTTCAATGGAAGGGTATATGAAGAGAATGATGGTGTAATATTTGAATATAGTAAAAAAAGCGGTTCAGATTAAACGTGAAATAAGTTTTATTGCTTTAAAAAAAATTGGAGATAAGGTAAAGTTGTAGATTTTTTGTTTCAGGAAAATATGTTGCGTTGCAAATTTGTGATGACGAAGATGTTGAAACTATGATCGAAAGTTTTCAACAACAAGAACAAATGTCAATTATAGAATTGTACATAGAAAAGGATGTTACTGGTGGTTCTACGTTTCATTCTGCAAATTCTATTTGATCATGTGGAAACAATTTATCTAATAATGAGTCGAAATTGCCAAGAAATGTAAGCAATTTAGATGATGATGATTATCTTGTGTCTAATTCATACGTTGAAGAGTCTTTAGATGAAGATGATAGTGTTGATGGTATATCTGATACAGATGATGAAGTCACCCACATGATTGAACCAGTTACAATTGTTCAACCAAGAGAAGGTATTTTTAAAGCAATAAAACTTATTTCACGTTTAATCTGAACCGCTTTTTTTACTATATTCAAATATTATACCATCATTCTCTTCATATACCCTTCCATTGAAATATAAGACTGTTATAACCGAATTTATCATATACCAAAATATACCTACAAAAAAATATTTAAATAATTAATCATAACAACAAGTTGTAGAATTTTTGTTTCAGGAAAATATGTTGCGTTGCAAATTTGTGATGACGAAGATGTTGAAATTATGATCGAAAGTTTTCAAGAACAAGAACAAATGTCAGTTATAGAATTGTACATAGAAAAGGATGCTATTAGTGGTTCTACATTTCATTTTGCAAATTCTATTAGATCATGTAGAAATAATGAGTCGAAACTGCCAAGAAATGTAAGCAATTTAGATGATGATGATGATTATCTTGTGTCTAATTTATACGTTGAAAAGTCTTTAGATGAACATGATAGTGTTGATGGTATATCTGATACAGATGATAAAATCACCCACATGATTGAACCGGTTACAATTGTTCAACCAAAAGAAGGTATATTTAATTAAATTAAAAAATAGTTGAATACATTAATCACTTTATAACAATTATATTTAATGGTAAATAAATATTTTGGTGATATTGACCTGAATTTTATTTTTTTTAACTATTAGGTGTAGAAGGAATTCAAAATCCATTTTGGAATGATGTTTTGCATTATAACAATATCAATTGGAGTCATCCTGATGAGGAGGACATTTGCGGTTTGGAGATGTCATCGAGTTTTAATGTTGGGCAAGAATTATATATTAGTATGAATTTTATTAGTAAAGATGCGATAAAAAATGCACTGAAACAATATGTTATGAAGGTGTATCAAAGTTTTAAAGTTCTCGAAATCAAATCGCACAAATATATCGTTTGTTGCCCGAATAAAAGCGCAGAGTGTCCTTGCCCTTCTTATATGAGGGCAATTTTATCTAAAAAAAATTGATTCATGGAAAGTGACACAATGGGGTGTACCATACACATGTCTGAATATGAGTGTGACACAAGATCATGACAAGCTTGATTCAAATTTAATTTACAGAAATGACCACATCTTAAAAGCTTACTCCACACAATGGTGGTCTCTTAGGAATGAAGCGACAATTCCTCCTTCTGATGACTCATGGACACTTATTCTTGATCCAAGTATAATTCGTGCGAAAGGTCAGTCAAAATCAACAAGGATAAGGAATGAGATGGATTGACTCAAACCATCTGAGCACCGACAAAAATATAGTAAATGTAAAAGAGAAGGACACAACAGACATCGATGTCCAATGCAATCTGAAAGTGAAAGTTGTTAAATTAATTGATTTATGTATTTTGTTTGTCTACTTCAATGAAATGGTAACTATCCATGATCAGTTTGTTTTTTTAATTATTTATTATTATATTTTTGTGTGCGACATAATCTGCATCCACTACTAAATATTCATAACATAAACGATAATAGAAGTCTAAAATTTAAATTAAAAACATATAATAAAATATTTAAATAGTAAATTGAAAATCAATCGTCATGATGTCCGTGATGATGTGAGGATGTATCACATGGGCGTTCCCATCTTCGTGCTTGTCTATCAGGATTTATTCTGCCACGATGTCTCCCCTCTTCAACTTGGTCAGCCTCAGCAGAAAATTGGTGACGTAAATCAACACCTAATCATTCATCCATGTATTGCTCCGGGCACATTCCATTGAGTACCTAATGGGGTATTAGGTGTTGGAATTAAAGCATCATGTTGTTGTGAAGGGATCATAGTAGGCCATGAAAAATTGAGATATGTCTCCGCAGCACCACCTAATGAATGTTCGCTTGCAGAAATATCACTTTGATGACCTTTGAATGGATACCTATGTCGGATACTGAAAAAATGTTGGTGGTGTGTAATACATTCCATGGACACGCTCTACCAGCTGTGGATACAAATATGGTTCCGCTTCATCAGTCTCCCTTCGTCTGGCTATGCCTTGAGTTTTAACACTTGATTGGAGAATATTAAACTCTTGTGCTAGACATTCATGTTTTGTTGCTGGAACATGTAACATAGGTTCAGTGATTCTCTCTTTCTTTCAAGATAAAATGATTATTTTCTCCACATACGGTACTAGATCATTCACTGTCCATGTATTTCTCCCTTGTGGAGACACCATGTACTGTAATGTCTCTACAACTTCAGCGTGCAATTATTAGGTGTTTAAATTAATGGACTAAAATTCCATAAATAATTTGAACTTAAATATTCATAAAAAAATAAAAAAATACTAATGTAGTTATGTTTGCATTTTTAGGATCAACAAATATCTTCGTTTTTCGCCTATATCACACCTTATAGTAGGAGTTAAAACTCAATAGGCCTTCTTGTTGAAGATAACCGTCGACCCTAAAGTCATCTCGATTGTTCCCTTGATTGATCATTGGGCCTAACAGTTACTCCCAATTTTCATCATGTTTTTGTTTCAATGTTATGCTATGAATATTAAAGGGTTGCGAAGGACACCATGGAATTGGTTGTTGCATTCCAAATTGTCTCAACACTCTATCAGGTTGATGCCACTCAATAACTTGGATACAAATTAGTGGCACCACCGTACACTACGCTACAGTTTCAACTAAACAAATTGGAGGTAACATTGATTTGTTGTGTATGGCTCCTACACAAATTGCATATAATTCCAATGTTGTTTATTTTCAGCAAAATATGACATTTAAATGTTATTATCTCATGTTGTTTCATAATATCTAATTTGCGACAAAAAAGTTTCAAATCATCATTGCCGATATGTTGATTTCCTCGTCGTAGTCACCTAAAAAAAATGATAAATTAATATAAGTTACATTATTAATAATTTTGAAATGAAATCTAATTTTTTAAACGACTAACCTGTGTCCAACTGGTTTATTTTTTATTAGTGGAAGAATCTTCTTTGGAGCCAAATTTGTACCTCACTCTCATGCCTACATTTGTATTAAGACGCACATACCTCCAATTGATTTAATTTTATAATCGGTGACCCTGCACATCCCTCTATATAAATAACCAAGTACGATAACATGTGCCCCCATGTATACGTCCTACACTCTCTAAAGTCTTGTAAAAAATGCAGGTACCTTAGAAAAACTTTGCTACTGTATTTGTCAACAAATAAGACACCTCCGATGAATCTTAGGATCCATGCACGTGTAAACCTTTCAACTTGTTGTAAGTTGCCGTCATGGTTATTTAATTCTGAAAAATACTGAGTCAGACAACTTAATTTAATCAAGCTGCACCTTGAAGTTCACATTCTTCTGATCTGACCCCTAACAATTCTTCATATAAATCAGCCCAATCAAGGTTTGTTGGACCAATTGATGGTAATCCATTCATACAGAGACCTAATAAAACAGATACATCTTGAAGAGTAATAGTGCACTCTCCACATTTCATGTGAAAAATATGTGTTTTGGGCATCTATGAAGACGCTAATTAATGTTGCATTTATTTTTAAAGATCTCATTTTCATAATCCAGTAAAAACCAAATTGCCGAAGTAGAGGAACAATTTCTTCTGGTATTTGTTCTTGACCTTGATATGTTAGGACAACTCGTCTAATGTATAATTTTTTTTATCTTCTTCCTCATTTCAAATATGTTGTGAAATAAGCATCCCATAACACGTCATCGTCAACTGGACTAGATTTAATTTTTATATTTGATGAAGATGATGAAAATACCATTAATACTGCAAAATAAAATATAATACAATAAGTGACAAAGAATTGCATGAAAGCCTTTTCATGATTTCATCAATGCCACTTTCAATATTTATAGTGGACTTTCTCGTTAGTTATTTGGTCATTGGTAATATAGATAGAAAAGCCTTCATGGCCATCTGCATGTAACGAACGAGGAAAAAAAAGGAAATTTTGACATGATTTATATTACTAATAGAAAAGTCCTTGATAATCTGCATGGTAACAATAAGATTAGGAAAATTTTAATTTTTTAAGAGTTTAATTTCCATGTATTATTATAAAGATCGTCTATTTTTTTACATTAGTAATCAATTAAAAGTAATCTAAATATAATTTTTAAAAATAATTATATTATAAAAATTAATAAATTTATCATACATAATAATGCAAAATAAATATATCATACACCTCTATAATAACAAAAAAAATTAAATAACAACACAAAAAATACATATTACCGGTACCAACAATGTGTAGATAGAAGCGTTTTGCCACTACCACCAGCGTTTCCCCACCACCACGGAAGGGTGTTATATAAAGGGGAGGGGGAGAGGGTGGGGGGCCAAAATTTAAATGGAGGATTAATTTCCCTCCCACCTTCAACGAAACAAGCAAAAGCTGGCCCCTACCCACTGCACGCTACGCCTGCAACCTGCCCCTATGCTGCACCCTGTTTCGCCAGTTTGGACGGTGAAACGTTCCTGATCACGCTGTTTCGCCAGTTTGGACGGCAAAACGTTCCTGATCCTGCTGTTTCGCCAGTTTGGACAACGAAATGCAAGAATTAAGATTTGAGTTAATGACCAAATGGACAAAATATGTAAGGAAAAAGAAAGAGGTAAAAATCATCAAAAGGAACATATGCCAAAATTTGAGTTCAGGTGGACAGGTGTGTATTGAAAATTCATTTCTACTGAGAAAGGATGCGTTTTCTTTTTCAGGAAACAAATTTAAAATATTGTTTGAAATTACTTTTGAGGAAAACAAAAATAATTTTCTTAGAACTGGAAATAGATTAGCGAACATCAATATATTTTGGAGCAAATGCCACATACAGTGATGATAACTGAGCACTTGAAAAGCTTAGTCAAAGTTCCCAATGTGCATGCCATGTAAATGAGATCAAGATAAGAAAAAACAAAGCAAAATTGGCATGTTTTGGAATTTCTGATTATAAAAACACATTCATGTAAATTAAAAGCAGAGAAATAATGCTCCCCACAGACATTCATGCATGAATAGCTCATTATAAGCGTGATTAAATAAACTAACCTTCCCAGGCTTTACTGTGCTCACGTCTTCTAGAGAACATATAACACACTGCCACGAAAAGTAATAAGTTTTAGTTACAAAAGGTTTGCATAAAAAAACACAAACTTGTTCTGCTTGGTTCATCATGGCCTGATTCTCAGCTTGTAATACATTAAATGTACAAAACTTGCTTTAAAAATACTAATTGATAGGTTTTTGTTTGTTAAAAATTAAGTTAGGTAAAGCAGAAAGAGTAAAATAATCAGCATACCTGAACTGGGAAATCCATTTGCGGTCTCCGGGTTGACCAATCAATATTATCCCAATTCACTGATGGTGGAAACATTTTGTAGTCCTTTTGCATGAATAAACCCTTATACATGATAATGTGAAGTTATAGGCCACTTTGAAAGGAAATTTTTAAAATGTCAATACCATTTTACATCATATATATTAGACCTGGCATTCTTCTGCAATGATATTGATATCTTCCAGCCATTTAACAGACCGGGCCCCAATGACACTAGGAACAACCACACGTAATGGATACCCATGATCCCTGTTAAGAGGCTAATGAAAGGGAATGGGTTATTAACTGAGCTGAAAACACTAACTAATATAATATCATAATTCACCAATCAAAACCAAAAAGAAAAATCCAGTTGTAATTTCCCACTGAAAGTACAATGGATAAGTTTTACAAAGGACAAAGATTAAAGATGCTTATGGTTTGATCAACAAAGCTAGCCTACGATCACTACTACTCATGCATCTCCCTAGATGTTCATCACTTTACCCCTGAAGAGATGTTTTTTAACTGAGTATTTTATTTGATAGCTAATCTTATTTATCCTACTGAGAATTTATAGGGTATGGGTGAAAATGTAGGAAAAGAGAAAAAGGTAGGGTTCCTCGTCAAACCATTCAAGCTAAAGTTGAATTTATAGGGTATATGCAGGACATATCGATGGAAAAGAAATTGCACTTGTTGAGTGGATCAGAGAAGGTAGGGTTCCTCTACAAGCCATTCAAGCTAAAATTGATTGTTGTTACTATACAGTTCAAGCTATTTATGGGGTTTTAGGGATAAAAAATTTGGACATTATCTAAATAAAGAATAATATATTTTTCTTTATTTTTAGTGTCCTATATTTATTTTATATAAACAAAAAAAAAATTACTCGATTTTTATTCCCCAAAAATTATCAATCTCAGGTAAAAAAGATACTTGATTTATATTAGATGTATTTCACTAGTGCTTGACTTATTGGAATAAATAGGTGTTACTGTTTTGGATTATAATACATTTCATATCATTCTTATTGACAAATTAAACAATGAAACCTGCAGCTCTTCTATAAAAATATGAGAAACCTACTGTGTGGCATGAATCATAGAGAATATTTTTTATATTTGTTTCTTATAGAAAGTAATAAATCTCAGAAACAAAAAACTTGAAAACTTTAGTACTGCAAGAAGATAGCATACAAAAAGTCAGATTCACTTACTTCACCATTCATTTCATAAGCTAGTAGAACATCTGCTTCAGGATTTGTGGCCTGACTGAGTGGTATTGAAGCCTTGTATGGACCCCCATTTTCCTCCTATAAGTTTTTTTAATATTGAAAGGAATCAACAGAACATTTTCAATTGAATGGTACAAGTAATCAAAATGAATTCAAGGTGTCTATAGAGTAAACATACAAGCCATAGTCATCACCTTGCACTTATCAACGCTTATAAATTCCACATGTCTTCCACCAAATCGAGTGACACTAGTCAACTTTGGAATTCCAACAAGTTCTAGAACATCAGACAATTTGGCACCACCCCAAATAGCTGAGAAAGGCAAATATAATGAAACAGTGATTAGCACACAAGACTTATTATATTAAAAAATTTAGTTTGTAGCTAAGCACTCAAGGGACATCGTAGTTGCTTTGTGAAATACTTAATCCAGAGATTCAATCCTAGCACACTTTGATTTACTTACATGTTGGCATCCCCTCCCCCCTTCTCATACCAGAACTTAGACTTCCTTCCCAAACAGAAAAAGTCCATCGAGACTCAAGGTGAAACATAAATAACTCAAGCTTCTTCATTCCTTGATCACATCAATTTTCATCTCACTAATCCAACAAAGTTGACAATACTAACCATTTCCAATAGCAGAAACATCCCAGCCAACTCCCTTTACTGTTTTGATCTTGCTCATAGCAGTCCTTCGATTACCTGCACACTGAGATATACATTGCAGGATGCAACCATCCCATCAACAACAAAAGAACCAAAATAGACATGGCTCCAATTCAATCCAAGTTCTGCAAAAGAACACACACCTGCAACGTGGCAGTGACAGAATATTTTGGAAGCATCCTGTCATCAAATAACATGGTCACGTTCTTGCATAACAACAAAAATACTAAATCCAGAATTCTTTTTTTCAGAACAGATTGTGTTGTTATTAACTCTTGGATAAATGAGAGGCCACTATCACTTTGACTTATCCAACTTCCACCAAGTAAATAGTCAAATAAGTCTTGAATAAAGGCTATTGAATCATAATTAAAATCATCACCTGTCCTGCTAATTTTTGAATTTTGAAACATAAATCGTATCGAATCATAAATTTTATAGACACAATGAAAAACAGCTTGGAATATATCATGAAAGTAATAATTATAACTAGAAAATGAATATACAAGCCCCGTGAAAAAGAAGCCTCTATTTCTGAAGACTGAAAACAGAAAAAATAGAACAGCCAAATAGAGCACAGAATGCAGGAGTGATAGCATGAAACCTTTGTTTAAGAAGAATGAAATAGAGCATTTCAATAATCAAACTGTGTTCAACACTACTACTTTCATTCCTTTTCATTTAACAATTTAAGCTCACATAACTTTTCAATTTCTTTTATAAGATATGGCTGGTGAAACCAAAGTAAAAATTAAAAAAAAAAAGCTTCAAATTGCTTAATTGTGTGATTCATATTGGTGACGAGGAAACACATGAATTCATCCATGTACCACACAATTCAAAAACCTTCATTACATGGTTGCCAGCCAAATTGCATTCAAACCGTATTGTGAACCATAAAACTCTAACAACCATGCTTGAAAGATAAAGTCAATGTCACGCTAGTCCTCGGAAGTTGAAATTACACCTGTGGTCTCTAAATATGCATTTAGTCATGAACAAGGTTTTAAAAAAAAATTCTCCTTTTTCTGCTATTCAAACTAATATTCAATGAAATTAATAAAAGAAAATAGACCTTTCGAAAAAATAAAAAAGAAATAAAATACCAGTATATTATATTGCCGGGATATTGCCTAATAAATGCTAATGACTGCTCACAGGATTTGAAATAGAGTAAGCACATAATAATACTTTTTCTCTATAAAAAAAAAGGTAAAATTAGTTTCATCTAGGAACTTCCGAATAAAATATGAATACATTAGATTAGGCTGCACAAAAAAATTATTGAACTTCCAATCGCTACCACAATTATGGCGACAATGTCAAAGTTTTTGAAGTTTCTGCAACCACAATACAACTGCAATTGTGGCTGCATCAGCCACATTTGTATGTAATTTCCCACCATATAAGGAAAGTAGGAAACCACGACCACGACCATGACGGCAATTTAAAACCTTGATCACCAATCACAAACCTCAGGCACAATTCACATCATTCAAGGACTAACTTGACAATCGACTCTACCTTCACCTTTGAATCATGGCGAATCCTAAAAGGAATTCTGACATTCACTGTGCAAGAGTACCAATTGTGGCAATTGAATTCCAAAGACGCACGAACGCACTAACCAGATATCTTTCATGAAGAGCTGTTTGGGACGCTCCACCAAACCAGACACGGTCACGGAGTATCTGTTCCAAGCAAGCAAACGCATCGCAAAACGAGTCAAACTTAAACCCACAAGGTTTTAAAGCACAGCAAAGAAGGTTAAAGAGAAAGAAAGAAAGGGACCTGTTGATGTCTTCAACAATGGGGATAGGGCCGTGGTTCCTGTTGTAGAAGAAATCGGAAGGGGTGACATAAGAGGCAACCAACGCAGCACGCGGTGGCTCCGCATTGAAAGGTTCCTGAGAAAAAATGAAACAAAAAACAATGAAGTGGTAATTAATTACAGTAATTAGCGTTTTGGGGTAAAGGAGAGAGGAAGGGATAGTTGGGGTTGCCTTGGCATTGATGAGAAGAGAAGGGTTCGGCAAATTTATTTTACAGGGTTTCTTTTAGAAACTATTTACGGAATGGGGTCTCATTTATAACAAATTACAGAGGGGGTCAGTTTCTTACGTGGGTGCCGCCATTAACACTGGCGGGAAGCTTGAATAGGCTGACTAGGAGAGAGGGGGAGAGGGGTACCGCCAACAGCAATGGCGGGATAGGGGGAGAGAGTGGGTACCGCCAGTAGCTTCTGCGGGATAGGAGGAGAGAGGGGGTACCGCCAGTGGCTGTTGCGGGACGGGGGAGAGAGGGATGCCGCCACTGGCTTCTGCGGGATAGGCTTGATGAGACTGCACGTTCACGTGTTCAAGCTTTGCACCCATGGTTCACGTGTTCAAGCTTTATTTCAGTTCTGAAAAGCCTAAGCCTGCACCTAGGGTTTACGTTGATGGCTTTCACGGTCTGCACCCTGCAATGTTTAGTTTTCAGTTCTGAAAAGGCTATACTATATAGCATGTGAACGTTAAAAAAAATTGAACGTTGGTGTTTAATTTTTCAGCTATAAAAAAAATGTTGAACTCATTCTTTACGCTTACACAGCTTACTTTGCTTTCTCTTTCTTTCTTCTTGAGTTTGAGAGATTATTGTGTTTGTGTTGTGCTTGCTGTGCTGTTTTGTGCTTTCATCCTTCAAGTGCCCTTTAAGTGCCCTTAAATTCCTGGTATGTATTTTCAAAGTAAATATGTTAATATATATTATAAGTTTAAGTTAGTTAGTATTAGTATTAACAAATATTCTAAGTTAGTTAGTATGTAAATAGTAGGTTAGTTATTATTAACAAAAGTTCTAAGTTTAAATTAGTTCGTATGAGTAGCTATTGTGTTATTATTTTTTACTTATTAATAAATATTTCAATGTTAGGTTAGTTAGTATGAAAATATTATTTGGTTAGGTTAGTTAGTATGAAAATATTATTTGGTTAGTTAGAATTAAAATTTTATTTAGTTATTGTTATTGTATATATTGTTAGATGTTATTTGGTTATTGTATATAATATTTTAGTATTAGTAGTAATTACAGCATAGCATAGAATATTATTATTAATTTTTTTTTATCAAAGAATGAGAATTTTATTATGAATTCTAGAAATATCTGTAAAATAAAATATATTCTAACTCAAGAAATATAAAGTTTTCTAAAATAATTATTCTTTCTTATCAACTTGTTTCAATTATTTTTCTAAATTTATTTTATTTGTATACTACATATGTTGTATATAATCTAAATTAATTGTATTCTTAATTATTCGTAGAATTAAAATATATGATGTATTTTGCAGGGGGTTGAAAAACTAATTATTCTTATGAGTTTTAAATAAGAAATTATTTTATAACTTAATCTCTCGTAAAAAAATTGTATGAGTAAGTATAATTGAAAAGAATATTATATATTTGTTTAGTTAGTATAAAAATATTACGTGTATATATATTTAGTTGTTGTGTATATTCTTAAATTTTATACATGTCATATTAGTTTTGTAGTATTAGGTATATATTTAGACGGATGATAGTTTAGTCTAATAAATATATATACATGCATGATACACATACGTAATATTAGATTTTTTAGTATTAGACACAAGTTAATATTAGCTTTAGGTATAGTTTTTGTAATATTAAATATTTGACACTTAAATAAATAATTGTAATATTAGACACTTGACACACGTAAATTTATCTTTTTAGTATTATAATTTTGTATTTTAAATAAATGAGTTGATAATTTAATATTATTTGAGTTAATTATTTTTTAGTTAGAATGATATATATATTATTTGTTAGTTTTAATTTGTACGTTAATATTATTTGTTTTAGAAAATTTAAGTGATTAAATATATGATACATTGTACATTATTATTATTTTTGTATATATATTATTGAAATGATTTTTTGCATTTCAATATTTGTTTGTATTATAAATAATTTGTTAGTCCATATTTTATTCAATTATTTATTTGTTAATTGTAGAAAAAAAATTACTAATAAATTAAAGTTTTCTTCACATGTATTTTAATTTATGTATAGAATATATTAAAAATTGCCCAGTTTGATTTTTTACAAATTTATTGTTATATATTTAAAGTTTACTAATAAATTAAAGTTTTCTTCACATGTATTATATTTTATTTTGCAGTAGCAATGACATCTTCATCATCATCTTCATCACATATTAACATTAAATCTGGCCCCATCGATACTGATGTATTATGGATGCAACCTAAGCATGTTTCAGAACATGTTTGGAATGGGGAAGAAGAAAGAAAATTACATATCAGACGAGTTGTCCCCACGTATCAAGGGGAAGAACAAATTCCAGAACAAATTTTTCCTTTTCTTCAACAATCTGGTTTCGGGTGGATTATCAAGATGGGATACTTAAAAATAAATGTCTCACTAATTAGTGCTCTGATAGAAAGATGGAGGCCGGAAACACATACGTTTCACATGAGATGCGGAGAGTGTACTATCACTCTACAAGACGTCTCTGTGTTGTTAGGTATAAGTGTGGATGGTTTACCATTAATCGGTCCAACAAATCTTGATTGGGCTTATTTATGTGAGGAATTATTGGGAGTCAGACCACAAGAAGGTGAAATTAAAGGTAGTGTGATTAAATTAAGTTGGTTGGCTCACCATTTTGATCAAATTAATAATGACGACGACGAAGAACAAGTACGAAGGTTTGCCCGTGCATGGATACTGAGATTTATTGGAGGTGTCTTGTTCGTTGACAAAACCAGTAACAGAGTTTCGCTAAGGTACCTTCAATTTTTACGTGACTTTGAAGAATGTAGCAGATATGCATGGGGAGCTGATGTACTTGGTTTTCTATACAGAGAGATGTGCAGTGCCACCAATTATAAAACTAAATCAATCGGAGGTATGTGCATCTTACTACAATTGTGGGCATGGGAACGATGTCCAACCTTGACTCCAAAGAGGACTCCTTCCCAAATAGAAAATATACCACTAGGGCACAGGTCAGTCATTTTTAACAGCGTCTTTCATTTCAATAGAATAAATGGTTTTAGGGTATATTAAATTTTATTCTTTGTAGGTGGCTGCGACGTGGAAACCAACATATCGGCAATGATGATGTGAAAGTTTTTCGTCGCAAGTTGGATATTATGAAACGTCATGAGGTAAGAACCATGCTACTGTATTTGTAAAATACAAAATTATGTCTTATTTTACTACAATGTTCACAACTATGTTGTTATATGCAGTTTGTTTGTGTGGGAGCCTTACCCATCAACCGTTATATCATTGTTGCCTCCCGTTTGTTTAGTCGGAAGTCTCGCGTGGTACGCGGTGGTGCCACTAATTTGTTTCCAAGTTATTGAGTGGCACCAACCGGACAGAGTGTTGAGACAATTTGGGATGCAACAACCAGTTCCAGAGTCTCCTTCACAACCCTTAAACATTCATGGCATAACATTAAAAGGGAAACATGACGAAAATTGGGGGCAATTGTTCGCCCCAATGATCCAGCAGTGGAATAATCGCCATGCATTTAGGGTCGACGCTTATCCCCGACAAGAAGGCTTATTGAGTTTTAACTCGGACTACATGGTCTGGTATAGGCGAAAGACAAAGATGTTTGTTGACCCAGAAAATGCAAAGACGGCTACATTGGTATTTTTTAATTTGTTTCAAATTTTAACTTGAACTTTTATTTAATGATGGCCATTAATTTTCTTACCCTTATAAATGCAGGCTGAAGTTGCGGAGACATTACAATACATGGTGTCTCCTCAAGGGAGGAATACATGGACAATTGATGATCTCGTGCCTTATGTGGAAAAAATTACAATTTTATCCGAAGAGCAAGAGAGAGTCACTGAGCCAGTGTCACATGGTCCCGCATCAGAGCGTCAATTTCCCGCACAACAGTTTCACATGCTTCAGTCAAGTATTGAAACTCAGGGGATAGACAGAAGAAGGGACACTGTTGAAGCGGAAGAATATTCCCAACAAATGGCGGAGCGTGGCCATGGAATGTATTACACGCCACAAACATTTGCTGAGTATCCGACACAGATGTATCAGTATCCTTTTCAGGATCATCACACTGATACTTCTGCAAGCCAGCAATCGTTCGGTGGTTTTGCGGAAACACAAGCTCATTTTTCATGGCCCACAATGACCCCTTCACAACAATATCATGGCCCAATTCCAACACCTAATGCCCCGTTAGGAACACAATGGAATGTACCGGAACAAATACCTAATACGGGTGACTTATTCGGTGTTGATTTGCGTCACGCATTTTCTGCGGAGGCTGACGAAGAAGAAGCGGGGAGGCATCGGGGCAGAAGAAATCCTGATCGCCAAGCACGAAGATAGGATCGACCATGTGGCACATCCTCACGGCATCACGGACACCAAAATGAATGATTTGCATGTCTCCGTTTATTAAGGCTTTGTTGTATATTTGTAATTTGACATTCATGGCGTAATGTATGATATTCAGTTTATTAAGGCTTACTTATGGATAGAATTTATGTCGCGTATCAAACTATAATAATCAATGAACCCTAAACCAAATAACAAAGGTAGCCAAAAGGAAAAAACTAATGTTTCTAAGTAACGATGAACTTCAATGTGAACTAAACCCTAACCCATAAAACATAAAAAGTAACCCATAACCCTTAAAATAGAAACACTAACCCTAACCTGTAAAATATAAGCACTTCGCCCTAAACTGTTCTGAACTAAACCCTAATCCTAAAATAAAAAACCTAACCCTAACCACTAACAATTAGCCTTGACCCTAAAATGTTTAGCCATAAACCCTAACCCTAAAATAGAAAAACCTAACCCTAACCCTTAAAAATTAGCCCTAACACTAAAATGTTCAGAATTAAACCCTAACCGTAAGATAGAAAAACCTAACCCTAACCCCTAAACATTAGACCTAAGCCAAAAATGTTCAGAACTAAACCCTAAACCCTAAAATAAAAAACCTAACCCTAACCCCTCAAAATTAGCCCTAACCCTAAAACTCCCCACAACTAAACCCTAACCCTAAAATAAAAAAACTAAGCCTAACCCTAAAAAATAAGAACTAAACCCTAAACCCTAAAATAAAAAAACCTAACCCTAACCCCTAAAAATTAGCCCTAACCCTAAAATTTTCATAACTAAACCCTAACCCTAAAATAAAAAAACTAAGCCTAACCCTAACAAATAAGAACTAAACCCTTACCCTTAAAAAAAAGTAATTTTATTTCAACTTCTAACACTTAAAACATAAAGCGTAAACCCTAATCCCATAGTTCTAAACACTAAAACCTAAGGCTTAGACCCTAAACACTAAACCAAAATACTTAGACACTAAACCATAATGACTAAGTCCATAGTTTGTCATTGTAGATAGTTAAAAAAAACTAAGGTAGACAAAATACTTAGACATTAACGTTTCTAACTAACGATCAACACCAATGTCACTCAACCTCGATTGATCCACTCCATTTATTTCAACTTCTAAATGTAATTTTATTTCATTAGAAGCACACATTCAACAAAAAGTAACTAACGATTTCATTGAATACCAACAAGTAAATACATTGAACAAAACCTAAAGCAATACAAGTCACTCATGTAACATACATAAATTAATTAAATGAATTACTCCCACGGTCAGATTGCATTGGACATCAGCGCCTATTGTGCCCTTCAGCTCCACATCTACTACATTTTTGTCGGTGGTCAGATGGTTCGACCCAATCCATCTCATTCCTTATCCTTGTTGATTTTGGCCGACCTTTCGCACGAATTGTAGTTGGGTCAGGGATTAGTGTCCATGCCTCATCAGAAGGAGGAATTGCCGCTTCATTCCCAAGAGGCCACCACTGTGCAGAGTATGCTTTTAAGATGTGTTCATTGGTGTAAACAACATCTATATATTGGTAGTAGTTCATGCTCACGTAACCACAAGCTGCAATAATGTGTGAACATGGATAGTGAAGCGCAGAATACCTTCCGCATTGACAATAATGGCCATTCAAGTTAACTGCCCATTTTTGTCCGCCACGTTGCGTTATAGGATTGAAGGTCTCCTCTACTTCAAACCTTGTCGAGTGGATATCATACACGCGAACGATGTGCGAACAAGCTTGTTCTTGATTTTTCCTAAGTTCTGTAACAAGCTTAGAACAATAAACTTGGCCTTCTCTTAATTGTCTTTGGGCTTGGCGACCACGATCAACAAAGTACTTTCGGCACCTACTATATGTTGACTTGACCAACGCTGTTATTGGAATGTTGCGACAATCTTTCAACACCTTATTCACACATTCTGATAGGTTGGTTGTCATGTGACCATATCGTCGTCCAGATGTATCGTAAGCCATGCTCCATTTTTCCTTTGAAATGCGATCAATCCATCTTGCTATGGCTGGACTCAGTTGACGAAATTTTTCTAAGTTTTGATCACACACATGCTTGCAAGGAGTGTACGCTGCATCAAATTTGTTATCATCAAAAGTTGTACGTAGACATCAAACTCAAATTAAATTAATGTATAAAATAAACCTTACCCAATTTCTTGAACATCTCTTTTTGTTTCGCGTTGCTGAATTTGCGATTGAAATTGCTGGCTATGTGTCGCACGCAGTACACATGATAACCGTGGGGAGGTTGCCAACCAAGATGTTCGTTAGCGACAGCAGACTTTATACTCGCGTGACGATCAGATATTAGACAAATTCCATTCTTATCTGTGACGTGTTCACGCAAGTGGGCCAAAAACCATGACCATGCTGTTAGCGTCTCGCCCGACGAATGCTAGAGGAAGAACACCACCATTTCCATCTTGCGATGTGGCCATTAACAGGGTCCCACGGTATTTGCCGTATAAATGTGTGCCGTCAACTTGTATGATTGGCTTACAGTACTTAAAAGCCTCTTTGCATTGACCAAATGTCCAAAATACTCGTCAACTTGTATGATTGACTTACCCTATTACCAACAATAAAATCGTCATGTAGTATTTGAAAGTAAGAGCCAGGAGAATGATTTTGCATGTGTGTTAGCCATGACGAGATTTTCGCATACGACTCTTCCCAATCGCCATATTCAATTGCAATCGCCTTTTGTTTGGCCATCCATGCTTTTCTGTATGAAACCTTATAGGAAAATTCACTATTTATCCTTTCTTGAATCAAAGAAATTTTTATTGATGGATCTTCTCTGATCATGCCTGTAATTCAAATAATAAAATCAAATTACAAATTAAAATAACAAATAACACAAAAGTAGGATAATATGAACATAAAAAACGTACCTACTACGCAAGTCGCAATTAAATTTGAATCAAGCTTCTCATGGTCTTGTGTCATAGTCATATTTAGACATGTGTGCGGTCCACCCCATTGTGTCACTTTCCATGCATCAGTTTTTTTGGATAAAATTGCCCTCATATAAAAAGGGCAAGGAGACTCTTCGGTGTTGTTGGGGCAACAAACGATATATTTGTGTGATTTCGTTTCAACAACCTTAAAAGTTTGATGCACCTTCATCACATATTGTTTCAGTGCATTTTTGACCGCATCTTTATTGTCAAAATCCATGCCAACATATAATTCTTGTCCAACATTAAAAGTCGTTAGCATGTCCAGACCACAAATGTCCTCCTCGTCCGGATGACTCCAATTGATATTATTATAATGCATAGCATCATTCCAAAATGGATTTTGAATTTGTGGTACACCTAATAATTAAAAAAAAAATCATGTCAACAAACTACTCCTATTTAGTTACCATTAAATACAGTTCTCATAAAAAGATAGATGTATTCAACTAATTTTGTATTTCACAAACATTTACCTTCGCTTGGGTGAACAATTGAAACTGGTTCAACGATGTCAGTGACTTCATCGTCTGTATCAGATATTCCATCATCACTATCATCTTCATCGAAAGACTCTTCAACGTATGAGTTAGATGCAAGGTAATCATCATCATCATCATCTTCATCATCATGTAAATTGCTTATATTTCTTGGTAGTTCCGACTCATGATGAGATACATTACGTCCACATGACATAACAGAATTTGCAGCATGAAACATCGAACCACATGCAACATCCTTTTCTACGTACAATTCCAGAACTGACATTTGTTGTTGTTGTTGAAAACTTTCGATCATAGTTTCAACATCTTCGTCATCACAAATTTGCAACGCAACACATTTTCCTGAAACTAAAAATCTACAACTTATAGTAGAAATAATTTCATTATTTTCTAACTTTACCTTATCTCCAATTTTTTTTTTCAAAGCATTGAAACTAATTCCGCGTTTAATCTGAATGGCCTTTTTACTGCCTTCAAATATTACACCATCATTATCTTCATATACTCTTCCGTTGAAATACAACACTGTAATAATTGAATTCATGATATACCTACATCATCAAAATTAAAAATAATTAATCATAACAATAGTAGTTTTAAAATAAATAATTACTCATACTAATTTTATAATAAAAATTCTAATTAAAAAAATTAATTCACTTAAACTTTAGCTTCAAATATTAGTCTAACAAATAAAATCATTACTTCAATTAAATATAAAATATTTATTTGCTTCCTCTATTAAACTTAAACTACACATTCATACTTTATTCTAAAAAAAAGTACTCTAATTAAATAATTTATGGAAAATTCCTCAACTTCAAAAAAATTCCAGACAGACACAAAATGGAAGGGTTATAAATGAAAGGATTACACTTAAAAAAATTTAAGACGGCACATGGCCAACACGCCTAGGCGCCCCAATATTTGTATCTTTGAAGTTGTTTTTCAGTACTAATTAACGAGAACAACTTACTTTACTTAACTCAAATGACATATATTCGGTAATGAAGGATATATCATATATATACATATGAGAAAATTAGTAGGAAAGTATATTGTCTATATATAGGAGTGGAGGAGACAGACAAATAAGGGCGTAATTTTTCCTCCATCTCCACTTAATAGTCTCAATGGTTAATTAATTAAATTACATGCACGTATATGTAAGGCAAAAAATACTTGGTGAACAACTAAATTGAAACTTAGTGAGACAAGGAGATAAAAGAAATATATACAATTCAAGTATAATAACTAATATGATATATGTGATAAAAACAAAGAGATACAAAATTAGTGACTGTTAAAGAATTAATTCAACTATATTTTTTAATTTTCTGCACTAGTGATTGCTTGGAGAGATAAAATATTCACCTATTATTTTTCGAAAACTTGACAAGTATTAGAACTGATCTAGTATAAAATAATCTAAAAATCCATGTAAACTTCTTTTAAGATTATTAAAAATCAATAAATTACTAATAAATATAGTAACGAAAAATTGTTATTCCCATGTTAGTAAATTTAAATGACGGGACTTTTAAAATTGGTAATATTTTCCTTATTGTTTTTATAATTAAAATTACAATTTCTTTTTGTTAACTTATACTAAATTTTATTACAAGTAAAATAAAACTTCGTACTCAGAACACACCACAAAATACATAAGAAATAGCATGTAATTATTTTTTATCTTAAATTAAATTATATGTCAAACAATACTTTAGACGCAAAAACCATTAACAAAAAGGCTTACAAATAATTACTACTAATATTTTTTAAATTTAAAATGTAATTTACAAAATTAATACACTTAAATTTGAGCTTCAAATTTCATTCAAACCATAATATTTGTTACTTCAAAATAAAAAATTTGTACATCATAAATAAACAAAATGAAAGAAAACTTTAATTAAATAAATATAAAACATCCTTACTATAGAATCAAACTTCAAAACTCTTTCTTCCTCTTTCACAATACTCTCTTCAGTCTCAAATTTATGTAAGTGCAAAGTATGATTGAAGTTTGCTCTATTTAAAGAAATTTTTTAGCAAAAAGCTACGTACGCAAATTTATACACCATTATTAAAGTAACTCTGTATGGTCACCTCCTAGATGCCTAGCTCTCTAAGCTGCCATGCATGCATGTGATTTCTGATTTCCCTATGCAAACAGTGCCCTATTCTCCTCCCTAGCCCTGCATAAAAAAAATTTCAGTGCATGTGAACCCTAACTGCATCAGATCAGGCTTGAGTCTCATCATTCAGCATCACTCTCCAAGCTTCAGTCCCATCAAACCTGTCGTGGAGTGGTTTAAAATTATTATTATTATATAGAAAACTGTATGTTTGATTTATGGAAAAAAAGTGTAAGAAGAGAAAAATAAGGAAGGAAAAGGAATAGAAAATATATAAATGATTTTTTTTTCAAATTGTATGATAAGAAAGAAATAAAAGATAAGAAAATTAGTATTATTCTCTTCTTGTATAGTTGTATAGAAAGAAGAATAAAAAATGTGTTTAAAATTATAAAACAATTTAAAACAAAAAAGATAAAAAAATTGAGAAAAAAATTGTTTAATTTGTGCATGAAAGAGTACATTTTTTCTGTTTTCCATCTTCTATGTTTGAACAGAATAATTTTTTAGTTTGATTCCCACAAAAATGTTTTCAGTCTTCTAAATAAAAAGCTAAACCATGAAAAAAGATAATGAGCCTCACCTTTTTCGTCATTTGCCTTTTCCTGCTTCCACATTTTGGGAAAACAAAGACTAACAAGAACTAATAAATTAGCTTAACTTTGGTGGTTGATTTTCCAATTTGCAAACATAATAACGTAATAGGAGAGAGAATCATATGCCCCTATCCCGCCAGCTCCAAAGGCGGGACTGCCCACGTAGGCATGTCCCGCCAAGAGAAATGGCGGTACACTACGTACACGTTTTCTCACCCTATCCCGCCAGAAGGAATGGCGGTACCCCTTGCCTGTCCCGCTGCTGCGACTGGCGGTACCCACTATCCCGCTATTGGCACTAGCGGTTCAAGTTTCCCGCTAGTGTCAATGGCGGCACCCACGTAAGAAACAAACCCCCTCTGTAATTTGTTATAAATGAGACCCCATTCCGTAAATAGTTTCTAAAAGAAACCCTGTAAAGTAAATTTGCCGAAGGGTGGCGTGGGGGGTCGTGGGAGTAATCAGAGGGTGCTGTGAGTCCTGGCATTTGGTTCTACAAAAATTATTTTTAACAATGTAACCGCATGACATTTAATGCTTCCTAAAAGAAAAATGATTTTCTTGGCTGACTTTGGTTTGGCCTAATTACTTTCTTTGTTTTTCATCAAAATTTCTCTAATAAAGTGAATATAGATAAATTAGAAATCATGAACAGAGAGGTATCCCAAAACCAGCACACACATGGATTTTTAAGATCACAAACTAAAACTTCATTTATGCATTTCACCAAACACAACTTACAACCCATTTTGCAAAAAAAAAAAAAGAGAGAGTAGAAAATGCAACTTGCGAAAAGAAAACAAACAAAACAACCGCATTAAAAGTAATATAAAATCTCATCACTTAATTTTTTGCATCATTTGGTTCTACAAAAGTTATTTTCAACAATGTAACCGCATGACATTTAACAATTCCTAAAAGAAAAATGATTTTATTGGCTGACTTTGGTTTGACCTAATTACTCTCTTTGTTTTTTTTCTCCTTCATCGAAATTTCTCTAATACTGTGAATATAGATAAATTAGAAATCATGAATAGAGAGGTATCCTGATAGGGTGCTCAGTAAAGGACAAAGGGTACTTCCTGTAATATGAGGTCAGGAAGGGAACCTCCAGAAACAAAGGGAGAAAACAAAATTCTCAAGGCAAATTTTCGTGTCCTCATTTCAAAATCGTTCAAGCTTATTTAGGCAATATAGACCTCAGCCTTAGACACAAATGACACAGTGCTCCTAACAACACCACACTATTGGACACCTGTACTACTGACATATTCCCTCAACAGAAATTGTAATTCCATTCTAACAGAATACACGATCTCATCATTACAAAGGATTCTGATCCTAACAACCTAATGGACATAGTCCTCCCACCCTTGAGGCTTCCTTCCCATACCCTTGGGCCTGTGGTCATAATCATTATGGTGCAAATTGGTATCATATCCCAAAACCAGCACACACATGGATTTTTAAGATTACAAACTAAAACTTCATTTAGGCATTTCACCAAACACATAACTTACAACCCATTTTGCAAAAAAAAAAAAAAAAGAGGGAGAGAGAGTATAAAACGCAACTTGCAGAAAGAAAACAAACAAAACAACCACATTAAAAGCAATATAAAATCTTACTATGGACGGAGAAAAGAAAAATGATTTTCTTTTTTATCAGCACCTACAACAAACACAGAAACTTACTATGGATGGAGAAAAGAAAATCAGTGAAAAAGAAAAAATAGAAGGAAGAAAGATTGAAAAAGAAGGAGAAGGAGAAAAGCACCAGAAACTTACTATGGATTGAGGGAAGGTGAGAACGGAGAAAATGAGAGAGTGGCGAGAAGTTTATGCCAGTGATTTCCTTTTATATATAGACTAGTCGGTAACCAGTGCATACGCACGGGTCTTTCGCTAAATGATTTTCGATGGAAAAATAAAAAGAAAGATATTGTAAAAAGACAAAGGGACTAACATTCATATTAAAGAGTTCTATATAGTAGAGTAGATTGATTGGCAAATTGATAGAAGATAAACATAAAGATGTTGGAAACAAAGATAACTAACATTTTTTTCCAAAATAACAAAATAGGTTGAATAACAATTGTAAAACCTAATCTATGTCGTTGTCGTCCCAATCTATTGCGCGTCTAATAACAACTTCCCAGATTTTTTCGGCACGCCTATAGTAGAATGACAGTTCATCTCCATGGCTAAAATCACCTTCTTGAAGGAATTTATACCAAGGCTGAGTGATATACATATCACCAATCCCCTTGTCAAGCACGATTACATTCCATTGTAGTGGAGGTCCGAATCTTCTCAGGATTGTCATGTGGTCACCACAGTGGATTAGACATTGTGTGACAGAGGGTGGAAGTTGCTATAGGGAAAAAAAGAGTTAGGCATTGAAATTAATATTTGTCTAGAAGATATAAATGGATATGAATATTTTACCAGTGGATATGGTGCCCCTAGCATTGATTGAGTGATTTCAAAGGTCCAGATATGTTTCCTTGACGCGTGGCATCTTTTGCATGTCTGCTGGTGTGATGGTGGAGTGAAGTGGAGGTCAAATTTTGAGTGGTGGTCACAGGCTAGGAAATTTATGATTACTTATTCATAAATCTGCAATTCTGTCCTCAATGTTGTTAGGCCATCAGCAAAGAAAAGTTTGCCCTTGTGTTGCCTGAATTTCATAGGTGGCCCCATCATATTTAAACTCAACGATTTCTGGAAAATTTGGTTCTCATTGCTGTTGATAAAAACCTGGTATTTCTATGGCGTCCTGCAAGGAAAAAATAAAACTGTTTTAAAAAGGAAAGACAATATGAAAAGCAGGAAAGGAAAAAGTATGGAAAGGAAGCATTTGATTTTACTTTGTCACAATGGAACGTAGCTTTAAATTGCAATATTAATGGCTGTCTGATAGCAGGGAATCTCAACTGCAGTGCAATGAAAAAAAAAGTGGAGTTAGCATTTAAAAAACATGTATATTGACCAATTTAATTGTCTGCAGCCCTAAATTGGGGTGTTGCTGCAATGTAGTAGTAATTGGATTTAAGAGTTCTAAATTAGGATAATCAAAATAACATAAGAGAAGATGCATATAATATAACACCTAAGAAGTTGAATCCAAGACATGAAAATAAGCAATAAAAAACATGTGTAATTCATGCAGAGTAACGAAAGTAAAAGATCAAACCATGGGTCAATGGATTGAAGCATTGATTAAATGGAAGAAAGTTTGAGAGGACAAAATCAACATTATAAAAAAGATATTTGCTTGGTGCAAAAAAACTTTTCTCTGTGGAAAAGAAAGCATAATCTAGGTTCCTTCCGTCCTTGGGTGTTGCCCAGTGGCTTGGCCACCGACGGAGTGGATCTTTGCTCTCTACAAACGCTGGGGTTCCTTCTTCGATCCTAGGGAGTTCTAACT
Source organism: Glycine max (assembly GCF_000004515.6). Taxonomy (NCBI): domain Eukaryota; kingdom Viridiplantae; phylum Streptophyta; class Magnoliopsida; order Fabales; family Fabaceae; genus Glycine; species Glycine max. The sequence goes on from NC_038241.2 coordinate 10,593,161, forward strand.
ACCTCGGTCTCTAAATTTTTTCCTTGTTTTTCCCAATCGCGTGCCGTATCACTTTTTCTCATCTTGGGCTATGAAATAGTTGCCAGTTGGAACTGCTGTTGATGGGGAAGAACAAGGGTCGTCAATCGCACTTAGCTACAAAGCAAATTATGGTGAAGGGTACTACCTCAGGTTCACGTAAATCCCAAACATCTGCTACTTCTGGTCTGGCTGGTTGCTTGGATGTTGTCCAAGCAAATCAGAATGCTTATACTGCTTCACAGGATAATCTTGTAGGCAAGGTGCTTGTAAAAAAGGCAGGGACAAGTTCTGCAAAAACTGATGATGTCGCACACCAAGTGTTTGATAATTTGTCAGAATGCAATGCTGAATCTGAATCTTCCCCATAGGTTTCTTGCACCTTAGGGGACAATGATTCAACCACTGATGATGATTCATCTCACTCCTGTGGCTCTAAGTCATCACCGCAGCTAGACGACAATAAGGCTCCCACTCCTTGGGTTAATCTTTTCAAAGATAACAGAAGCCCTTCCAAAGGTTTTGGAATGAAGTTCTCCCCTCCACCCTCTGATGATGAAGTGCTGTTGGAAGAAACTGATTTGCAACCCCTGGAAGAGGCTTGGGGACATAGCCTTATTGGCTATGTGGCTGGTCGATTCCCAGGAAAGAAAGCTCTACTGGATTGTTGCCAAAAATGGGGAGTCAAGTTTTCATACTCAGCTCATGAAAGTGGTTGGCTGGTGTTTAAATTTGAGTCTGAGGATGATCTGAACCAAGTCCTCTCTGCAAGCCCTTACTTCATATTTCAAAGACCCCTACTGCTGAAGGTTATGCCAACATTCTTTGACTTTGGCAATGAGGAGCTCAGCAAGATCCTTGTCTGGGTTAAACTCAGAAATCTACCTCTAGAGCTTTGGAATCCTCAAGCCGTAGGGAAAATCCTGTCCAAGATTGGTTCGCCCATTCGATCTGACCATCTTACTACTTCTAAGGGGTCTATTTCTTTTGCTAGAGCTTTAGTTGAGGTTGATGCTTCTTTGGAGCTCATCGATGAAGTGCGATTTAGACTTCCTACAGGGAAGACTTTTGCGCAAAAGATTGAGTATGAAAATAGACCTTCTTTTTGCACTCACTGCAAGATGATTGGGCACCGCCTCACTAATTGTAAAACTGTCACTGCAAATAAGCATGTTCTCATCACAGCCTGCCCCATCTTGGATCAACCACAAGTGGGTGATTCAACAATGCCCCCACATACCAATACAGCAGGCCCCTCTGATAATCCAAAGAATGTCTAGACTAATCTGTCTGTCCCTCCTCACAGAAAATATGTTCTGGTTGCAAATCATGTTCCTGTCCTTCAGAATTCTTCTGACCTCAAAGAAACAGGGAACACTGAGTTGGATGATCCTATAGAAGAGGGGTTTGTTCAGGTGAAAACTAAACACCAGAAAAAGGTAAAAAAGTGCAACTTATAAAGACAAACCGTATTGAGGATATGCAAGCTGATGTCCAAAGAGGAAGAAATCATAAAGTTGTAACTAGGGTCGAGGAGGCTTCCTCCCGTCCGAATCCATGATCATTGCCTCTTGGAATATCAGAGGCTTTAATTTGCCTCTGAAGCATCATGCGATGCAGAGCTTCCTTCGCTGCAAGGAAATTAACGTCATGGTTGTGTTGGAAACTAAGTTGAATAAGGCTTCAGTTGAGTAAATCATGAGAAGAAAGTTTGGTGACTGGCACTTCACCCATAACTTTGCTTCTCATAATGCTGGCAGAATTCTTATCCTCTGGAAGCAGGATAAGATTCATCTTTCTGTTTTGGAGTCAAATGCCCAATTGATTCACTGTGCTATTGATTGTAAAACCACTGCCAAGCGCTTTCATGTTTCATTCATCTATGGTCTTCACTCCATTATGGCAAGAAGATCTCTTTGGATAAATCTGAATAGTATCAATGCTAATATGAGTTGTCCTTGGCTCCTCCTTGGTGACTTCAACTCCATTATGTCTCCCACCGACCGTTTCAATGGAGTTGAGCCCAATGCTTATGAGTTGCAAGATTTTGTTGATTGCTATTCTGACCTGGGGTTGGGGAGCATCAACACTCATGGCCCCTTGTACACATGGACTAATGGCAGGGTGTGGAGCAAACTGGACAGAGCTTTATGTAACCAGGCCTGGTTCAATTCCTTTGGAAATTCTGCTTGTGAAGTTATGGAGTTTATTTCTATTTCAGACCATACTCCTCTAGTTGTCACCACTGAGTTGGTAGTGCCTAGAGGTAATTCTCCATTTAAATTCAATAATGCTATTGTGGATCATCCAAATTTCTTAAGAATTGTTGCAGATGGCTGGAAGCAAAATATTCATGGCTGTAGCATGTTCAAGGTCTGTAAGAAATTGAAAGCTCTTAAAGCTCCCTTGAAGAATCTTTTTAAGCAGGAGTTCAGCAACATCTCCAACCGAGTGGAGGTAGCTGAGGCTGAATATAACAGTGTGCTTAATTCTCTAAAGCAAAATCCTCAGGATCCTTCCCTTCTTGCTCTGGCAAACCGCACTAGAGGGCAGACCATTATGCTTAGAAAAGCGGAGTCTATGAAATTTGCTCAGCTCATCAAAAATAAATATCTCCTGCAGGCTGATAAATGCTCCAAATTCTTTCATGCTTTAATCAAGCGCAACAGACACAACCAGTTTATTACTGCCATAAAGCTAGAGGATGGGCATAACACTTCCTCCCAAGATGAAATTGCCCTTGCTTTTGTGAATCACTTTAGGAATTTGTTTAGTGCTCATGAGCTGACCCAAATTCCTTCCATTTCGATCTGCAACAGGGGTCCTAAGGTTCCCACCGATTGCTTTGCGGCCTTACTTTGTCCTACTTCTAAGCAAGAGGTTTGGAACGTTATTTTTGTGATGGATAACAATAAAGCTCCTGGGCCAGATGGTTTCAATGTTTTATTCTTCAAGAAGGCTTGGAATATCATTGATGATGATATCTTTGCAGCGGTTAATGAATTCTTTACAACTGGAAAACTTCTAAAGTAGCTCAACCATGCTATTATTGCGCTTATTCCTAAGCATGATCAGGCCTCCCAGGTTAACCATTTTAGACCCATATCTTGCTGTAATTTGTTATACAAGATTGTGTCTAAAATTCTGGCCAACTGCATAGCCCCAGTGCTTGAGACTATTATTGGGGAAACTCAAACTGCTTTCATTAAGAACAGAAAGATGATGGACAACATCTTCCTAGTTCAAGAGATTTTGCGCAAATATGCCCGGAAAAGATCCTCTCCGAGATGCCTCCTGAAAATTGACTTGCATAAAGCTTATGATTCCATTTCCTGGGAATTCTTGGATTGGATGCTTAAGTCCATTGGCTTCCCAGCCCAGTTCTGTACTTTGATCATGGAATGTGTTTCTTCCACTTCCTTTAGTGTGGCAGTCAATGGATTCATTTATGGTCACTTCAAAGGATAGCGGGGTCTTAGACAAGGGAATCCTCTCTCCCCTTATCTGTTTGTGCTCTGTTTGGAGCACTTTTCCAGAGATATGAGCAGCCTCAAGGATGATGCCAATTTTAAATTTCATCCCAACTGTGCAGGTATTCAACTATCTCATTTGGCTTTTGCATATGATGTTATGCTTCTATCTAGAGGAGATATCCCTTCCGTGTCAACTATGTTTGCCAAGCTTCAGCACTTCTGTAGGGTTTCAGGGCTTTCCATCAGCTCTGATAAATCTTCCATATACTCAGCCGGTATTAGGCCTCATGAGCTTTCTCATATTCAACAGCTTACTTGGGTGTTCCCCTTTTATCATCTAGATTAAATGTATGTCATTATGCTCCCTTGCTTTCCAAGATTACTGGCCTGATTCAGGGATGGAGCAAGAAGTCTTTATCTTATGCAGGTAAGTTAGAGTTGATCAGAGCAGTTATTCAAGGAATTGTGAATTTCTGGATGGGGATTTTTCCTTTGCCGCAATCTGTTATGGATCGAATCAATGCTTCGTGCCGTAATTTTCTGTGGGGCAAAGTGGATATTGGCAAAAACAAGCCCTTGGTTACTTAGTCAGTAGTTTGTTCTCTGAAAAAAGAAGGGGGCTTAGGCCTTTTTAATCTCAAGGACTGGAACCTTGCGCTTCTTTCCCGTATCCTGTGGGACTTTCATTGTAAGAAAGATTCTTTATGGGTTCGGTGGGTTCACCATTACTATTTCAAAGGGAGCGATGTGTGGAATTACAATACTTCTTCATCAGATTCAGTTTTGATAAAGAAAATCATTCAAATAAGGGACTTTATTATCTCCAAAGAGCTAAGTACGGAAGAGGCCAAAAAGAGGATTCAATCTTGGAGCACCAATGAACAATTGCTTGTTGGCAAAGTCTATGAATACATTAGAGGTGTCAAGCCTACTGTTAGTTGGTGTTCTGTTATATGGAACCCAGCAATCCCCCTTAAGATGTCTTTCATTCTGTGGCTTGCTAAAAGGAACCGGCTGCTTACTCTTGACAAAATTGCTTTTTTGAACAAGGGTTCCCTTTGCCCTTTATGTTCAAATGAGGCTGAGTCAAATGCTTATTTGTTCTTTTCTTGCAGGAAATCTCTCCAAGTTTGGGCTCACATTCGTGATTTGGCTCCTTTCTGCAGGCGTTTCACTTCTTTACAGCGCATTATTGACTCTTTAATTAGGGGCAGATCCACATCAGGTGTTCAAGGAAAATTACGTTGTTTGGCTATAGCAATTACAGTCTATTGCATCTGGCTATCTAGGAACAAGCTGATTTTTGAAGATTATCAATTTTCTGTAATAGAGGTTATTAGCAAGATTAAGTTTCTTATGTATAGACAAGCGCACCTGTTGCATTTGTTTTAGCATCTTGATATAGGCCTTCTTGTATTAGGGAGGCTTTTGATTTTCTCTAGCTGCGGGGTATGTCCCGTTTATTGTTGTATCATTTTGGGTTTAATATAATTTACATTTTTCCCTAAACATTATAAAAAGAACATAAAAGATGATGTATATAACCGAACAACTCAGAAGCTTAATACAATACTTGGAAATAATGGTAATAGAACCCTACAAAATTTAATAGGCACTCAAAAAGCTTTAACTTAATGTTCTTTCTGTTTTGTTTAGGCTGGAGCATAATGGAATAGGATACTGATAGGCTGTTTTTGCGTACATGCATGATTCAAATGTTATTCTAGATGACATGCTAGCTAGGGTCCATTGACAATGGCAATATAGTAGCATCAGTTTAAATTATTGGATAATTTTCACTACTTGTTAGCAATGAACAAAACTAAATTAATATTTAAAGAATTTAATAGTGTTGGTGGTGTTAAAGAAGACTTATTTCTTACTATCTATTTAAGAATACAATATCAGAACCACTGGAACAGGGTTTTGAATTAGTATCAACAAAATGTCAAAATAGAACATGCATTGCCATAAAAAGACAACATGAATGCAAAAAGTGTGAGGGGCAAAAATGTGGATTTAAACATTGCTGATATCTAAATAGTAAGGTAGATGATAACGTAGTATGTAAGAAACCTAAGACAATGGGTGCAAATAAATGAAATAGAAGGCGGGAAAATGAATTAGGGGTTTGGCACATGAAAGAAGGTTGAGTGAGACAATCATGGATTCAAAGCTAGAATTGTTCAATATGTCTGTCCTAAATTGCAAGTGCAAAAGTCACAAATATAGATGGCAAGATGTTGAATTTTGGTTGGGATATCGATGAAAAATGTAAGCAAAGGCAAGGAAAAAATCAAGAAATGAATAGACATCCAGTGAGGTATTCGGTTTAGACTTACCTTGCTTGAGGCAGTTGATGAAGCGGAACTCATGGTGGTAGTCGCTTTGAGAGAATGATTTGCTTAGATTTGAAGTGGAGGTGGTAGAAAAAGGAAGGGTGGTTTGATGGTGTGAGGTAGTGGGTGATGGAAGGGTCATTGCTTTTCGGTGGCTGTAACTGGCGGCAAGTTAAGTGGTTTGGGAACCGTGGAGCATTGAATGTTACGTCCAAAGATTGGACGTGAATGGGCAGAATAATGAGTATGAAGGTCCGTGGGGGTGGAGGCAGGCGAAGAGGTTTTTTGATTGTTGAATATAACAAAGATTTTGACACAATTTTTTTATTGTTATAAATACAATTTCCATTATCAAATGAATGACGTGTCTAATGCTGAAATCGGTAATGATTTGGGAGAGATAATATTTTCCATGGGCAATTGATTATCTAACAAAAGAGAAATCGTTCTACTAAAAGAGTAATAATAAGTGTATTATCCTAGGAAAAGAGCCAGAATAACATATAGAGTTCATTTGCTGAATGGTAGTATTTAAATTGAGATAAGCATTTTAGTTTTTTTTCGTGCAATTCATGAAAGAAATGGTTAATTTGGAGTTTATGAAAAGGGATGGAAATTTAAAATGCAACAAATAAGAAAATGCACTTCATAACGGAAGAGTGGTTATTTGAAGTTGATGAATTATAGATTGGCTCATTTGATGATGTTTTAACTGTATATTAGAGATCATATGAGTAAGAAGCAAATACAGTTGTGCATAGAATTAAATTTGGAATCGCAAATAAATTGGATTTACCTTTTAATATTTGTAAAGACCTCTTTGAAAACCACATTCGTGGTTAAAGTCATTTTTTTTGTTCTGATCATGTATTAAAATTCGAAGTCCTTTCTTTGACTTGACCCTTGATAATGCAACATATAATTGGCCATGTGAAAAAACTGGTTTTGGCAAGTAAAGTCCAACTGAAGATAGGGATTGTCCTTGGGATTTGTTAATTGTCATTGCATAAGAAAGCATTATTGGAAATTGTCTCCTCAATAGCTTAAAAGGTCATGGTGACTGTGAAGGCGACATAGACATTCGTGGGATATAAACAAGATCTCTGATATTTGTCCCAGAAATTATGTCAGCTGCAATAACATGTTTTGCTAGCCTTGTGACAATTAACCTAGTACCGTTACACAACCCTTGAGTTTGGTCTAAGTTCCTTAATAGCATTATAGGTGTTCCAATTTTGAGTTTGAGACAATGATTGGGTAAGCCAGATGTTGTCAATGAATTAAGAAATTCAGTTGTGAGTGAGCGGAAATGACAACTTTCAATGGTTTCAGATTTGTCAACTGAATTAGAGCTTAGATATTCCATTTGTTCACCTATCATTATTTTAGACATAAAAACGCAAATTCATCAACCAAAAATGTAAAATCCAGGAAAGTTGACTAAAAGATGAAAAACACCATAAGATAATTTAGTATATGATCACTTGGTATCATTGTAAGCATATAATCATTAACTTGTTGTATTGTTTCATTTGTAGAAGCTAATATTGCTCTGGTTTGGAAGTATTCACGATCATTGTGATGATGACATAGGTCTGGGAATGTAGAGCTAATTATACTATGAATAGGATCATTATATTCTGTGATTAATAGTTCTTGTGGAATTTCAATAGTAGCGTAGCCATCATTTTCATGTCCAATAATACCATCACCAATATCTATAATCCATTGTGCAAAAGCTGCAATTTCTTCTTGATCTGTTGCTTGCATGTTGTTTTGTAAGCACATGTTTTTTGTCAGTCTCAAGATCTGACAATGATCCCATAGATAAGAGGAATTAATTGTTGCATTAACAATATCAGAGCGGCTGCCTCTTGGAATGACTGGCAGGATCTGCCAGAAATCTCCACCAAAGACCATTACTTTACCTCCAAAGATTTTATTGTCCTTTGAGTTGTGTTTGATGATATCTCTAAGGCTGTGATCAAGTGCCTCAAAACAGAATTTGTGAGCCATGGGTGCTTCATCTCGAATGATTAGACTCGTTTGATTTAATAGTTCAACTAATTGAGTTCCTTGATGGATATTGCAAGTTGAGTCTTCAAAAACTGGAACTGGAATTTTGAATTTTGAATGTGCAGTTCTACCTCCAGGCAATAACAGAGAAGCTATGCTGCTAGAAGCAACCATAATTATAATTTTATTGTCAGCTCTTAGTGAACTTGCAAGTGTTTTCCAAATGTATGTTTTTCCTGTACCTCCATATCCATAGAGAAAAAACATACCACGTTCATCTTTATTAACAACTTCAACAATCTGGTTGTAAATTGATGTTTGTTCGTCTAAAATTATCGATATGTGGTGTTAGATTTAAAGAAAAATGAATCCAGTTGAAGTACTAATTTCTAGATGAGAAAAGCTAAGAAGGAAATGGACATAATAATTTTCAGAGGCGTAAATTGCTTTGTAGTTAATATACCTGTCATATGAGAAAATATATGTTCAAACTCTGATCTAAGTTCTTGATTGTTGTAATCGAGTTCAGCTAATATAAGGCTATTGTCTAGATAGGTTGGGCAATTCGCATCTTCTGGATATGGCATTGAAGGATAGTCTCTAAGCGATCTTTGATTTGCTTGCAATAGTTGTTCAATTTCAAGCAAGACTAGATTTTGAAGAGTCCTATCATCAAGCTGTAATGCTAATACACAAAAGGGAAAAAAGTCAAATCATGTGTCGCATCAATATTCATTTGTGTCATGGGAAATTACCACTAACCTAGACTTGCTGATGATTTTTTATAATTATAGATAATGTCATCAGCCATCCAATGCCAAGTTTGGTCCCAAACTTGTTCAGGTTTGTTCATTGTTGCAGTTAAAAGTAACAACACAAATAGCTTTCTTATATAATGTGCTGAACCCCAGTCTTTTGCTTCTTTGATTGCCTCAATGAATTCTTTATCATCTTGCAAAAAACCCATAGCAAAACATGCTTCTTTATATGTAGGATACTGAATATTATGAATTGTTCTTAAATCCTCAAATGAGGTAGGTCCTTTACAAACAGTAAGCATCATTCTCAAGTAAAATAATTCGCTTGTAATTGGTGGGACCCTTAGTAATCTGCCAATGGTGTAGCCTTTCTTCCTAAGGTGCCAACATCTTTTATTCTGATTGTATACAAACTTAGAAACAAATTCTGCATAAGTAAGATTTCTTCCTTCAACAAAATTTTGGTTGGTGTTCATCCATGAAATAAACTTTGAATCAGAGATACTTGGCTTAGACAATACATCATCAATATCATCATGGTCTTCGTAGAGAACACTATGTTGGCCTAGAAGATGGAAGTGCAATCTTTCAACAACAGGTTTTCTGCCATGTATTGGAAACCCAAAGATTCTCCAAGTAGATTCACAGGGACATATGTATCTGTCGGGAAGATAGATGTAGCTGTTAAAACAATGATGGTCAGATAAATTAGAGATTAATTTTTAATAATACATGCAATCTAGATATTATTTGATCTCATCATTATGAGTGCTACCATTGTGAGTTCGATCATTATCATCATGAATCAAAACAACAGTTACTCTATCATATCCCTTATTGATGTAATTAAATAAATATTTGATAGAAGTGCTTTGGTTACACCATTCAATATTGATATGTGCTTGGTATTTTCTGAGCAATCTTGGATTGTAAGGTACAATATACCTGTTATCAATTATAACACCATTTTTCTCAATTGTGTGACCATTGTTTCTTCTACGGTAGACCGGAAAACCATCAGCATCTAAAACAGTATGCGGTTGGAACATTTTAGGATAGAAACGACTGCACTTGCCTTCTTTCATGCATGGAGATCCAGGGTTCGAAGTTCCACATGGGCCATGAACCATATGGTTTTTTACTAATGAATGCAGTTCTGGATCATCTTGCTGTGAAGGTATCTCTGCTGATATAATTTGATCAATTTCATCTGAGGATGGGTATTTGTTATCAGGATGTAAAAAAAGAAACAAATGGACATGAGGCAACCCTCGTTTTTGAAATTCTATTGTATACATATCTGCAATTCATTAGTAAGACTGTTAATAGACAACTATTAAAGTTATTAGATATGGTTATGTGCTTAATATTGACAGTGTAAAATAACAATCTGACACATAATATAAATTCACCAAAGTTAGAATCAACTTACATGCAATAACTTTCCCTAGCATCTGATTCTTTGTCAGGTCCATAAGCATTTGTTCATACTTTAGTTTAAAGACTTTGGAGATTATGTCTGGTCTATCTGTTGCTTTCAAATTCAACGGATTCAGCAATCTATGGATTTCAGGCCAGTTTGGATTGCATGTTAAAGTAATAAATAGATTTGGGAAGCCCACATGGCTACATATGGCCATACCATCAAAATAAAGTTGATCCATATAGCGGGGACTGCCAACAAAGGTTGAAGGCAAAATGACTCTTTTACCTTTATTTAGGCCTTTCGTGCTTCCATCATCCAATGACTGTTGTAAGCTGCAAAACTTGTCAACTCGAAGTTTTTTTTTGTTGTTTCTGATGTAAGAAAGCCTTTCTGATTCAACCATAGTACCCCTCAACAACAAATTGTTGGAATAGTCTCCTAGAATTCAACAAAGCTTTTGACTCATTTGATCTGCATTGTAGCCTGTAAGAAAACCACTCCCTCATTGTAAGACGATTTCTTTTCCTTTTCTTACCATCTGGTGCACTGCTATGTAGGATATCAGGTCTATATCCATCTTCCAAGTAAGGAAATAGGAGAGGGTATTGTAGAGCTAGATAGCTAGAATGTAATTCATGGATCCTTTGTAATTGTCCATGCTGAGTTTCAATAATAATATCTGTTTTTGAATTTGCATCAAAATCGCCTACTATTAGCGCTGCAACTTCTGGAACAGTAGGTACATTATATGTACGACCATCTTTTCCACTTGACCATCTTGCAATCTATCTCTTGCCATCCTGAAAGTTTTTGCATGCACGTTGTATTCATCCAGCATCTCACTAAGTTGTGAAACAATATGCCCTTGAATTTGATTATGTGGACTGCTGAGCAAAGTAGACAATTATATATATGATGATTGCAAGATTAGCAATGCAGAATAAACAATTGAAATCTGTTTAAATGTAACATTCTTCATGGATGTTGTGCATTTATAATAATAACAATGAAAGAGTAACTACCTTATTGCATTAATCCTATTCTGCACTTCATTTTCTGTGTCAAAGATATACAATTGTGCAAATTTAGGTTCTTTCCCAGGCATTGGTAACATGCTACCTATTCTATGACATGGTTGACCTTGAATTCTTATTGTAGGAGGTCCTCTTAAATGATTAATTGATTTGTCGAACTTAATACCAGCAGAAGTAAAGGCAAACATCATGTTATATGTCCTTATGTTCTGTTGGTAATTTTTACTATCATATGTATCATGATCATACAAAAGTTGGTAGAAATATTTAGGTGGATTTTGTAACAATGGAAGTTCAACTTTTCCACCTCCACAACATAAGTTGAATCTTGGATTTGTAGTTCTTTCACATTTTGAGATTCTTTCATCATACCACATATTTGCATTATAGTGGCTACACTGCATGAGTTGGTCACCAAGATCATAATACCTTGAAATTGTTTAATGACATATGGCAAAATGATGTTGGCTATTGAAAATGTTTTAGGAAAACATGTAAATTGGAACACGATAAACAAAAGCAGTTCTGTACAGTGCAAGGTATTCGAGGCTAAGCTAATAACATAGTGTTTATGAATATTAATTGTTACCTTCTCTATTGATTGCAGGCTCATTAGCTGAGGACATATAGTTTTGATTTTCAGGTGAAAAAACTAAAGCAGAGCCTATGAAAATTGCATTTAGATCAGATTATAGCATGATAATCTTGAGATTTAATTTGATAAAGTAGATTTTGATTGGTACCTTGTGTTGATTCAGAACTCTTATCCTCTGATGAATCAGGAATATTAGCTAAAAAGGTGAATTAAATCTAAGTTTAGTGGAATCTATTTAATGTGGAATGGATTCCCATAATATTGAATGCAGCTTACAGCTTGGTTGTCTTTGTGTGAAAAAAATGTGGATATTGTATTATTAAATCAATAAACTAATTACAATTATTAATTGTAATTTGGAAGATAATATTTTGAATTGCTTACAATCAATATTCTGAGCCTGATCATTAACTTTGTGCTGCCTGATACCTTTTTTCTTTATCCTGGCTTGTGCTGGATCACTATGATTTCCATGCTGATGGTTATCCATGTTCTTGATGCTTGTTGTTAATCTTGACTGAGTTATAAAATTTTTAGTGATTTCTTGTTGGAATGTTACAATATATGGTAAATTAAAACTTCAGAAGTCCATGGGCATGCAGAAAAGAAATGCTATTCCCACTCGGACCAAGACATAACTTGACTTGTTGACTAAAATGATCAATGTTGACAGCTGGTTAAATGGACCATACTTTCATAAAAATGATTAAACATGCATGTATAGCCATGATTATAGCCATGGTTTTGGCGGCTGCATTAAAACTTGAAAAGTAAGTAATAAACAGTAAGCATAAGGAAAAATACTAAAATTATGAATGTTGACAGCTAATTAAATGGACCATACTTGGATAAAAATGATTAGACATGCATTTATAGCCATTGTTATACCCATGCTTTGGCGGCATCGATAAGAAATCTGATATGGAAAATGTTATGGATGGCAGAAGTAGGATGTCAACCTAAGGAGAAATTGTTTTTTTACTTGTGTTATTAATCGTACATCATATTGAGAGATATGATGAAAGATGGAGTAAATTTATAAAATATCCGATTCTGCATTTGTCAAAGTTAGATCAAGGAAAAATTGCCATCTAAAATAACAAATGATGCTAAACGATGATTGATAATAAATAAATAGTTTATTACATATCATTGATGATCCAAGATCATGTTTCTGAAGACTCGAAAGCTGATACTTTTGTCTTGGTGTGTATATTCTGTTGTTAGAAAATTAATTAGATATGAATGCTGGTTTAGCTGTCATGGTGATCAATATTTTGTGGTAATCATTTCTAACATTTTAGTTTGTTTTCTGTGCATACTTTGTGCTGAGACAATTAAGGATGTACACCTTAAAATCAGATGCTTTAATGGCCCCCTAAAACTTTGATTGAAATTTAAGTTATCATCATTGTGAAGAACATGTTTTCTAAATTTTCTGTCTAGCAATCTGTGATTTGTATTTCCAAATCTTACTTGTTCTATCTCTCGCGATATATTTGAATTCATAACATTTGCATAGGTATTGTATGAACTTTGAGAATTTGTGGAGTTTCTTGAAACATGCCTTTATAACCATTAATATAACCATGCTTTGTCGATATTTATTTTAACAATTGAACAAATAAGGATTTTGAAATATAGTGCAATAGTTAAGGGGAGATCGCATAAACAACAGAACTAAAATCCCACAATACTTGGATACAAAATAAGGTTCAAATTTTAACAAAAGTTGTGATCAAAGTTTTAAAGGAACACCACGACAACAGAATTAAAGGTAGGAGCCAATTTACAATATGCAAATTGTAACACCCTAATATATATATCTATATATTATTAGTAATTATGTTTGATGTTTGATTATTTGTTGCGTTATTTTCATCCGTAATTATTTTTAAGGAAGTTAATTTAGTTAATAGAGGGGTGTGGATAGATAAGGATCTAATTTCTCAAAGAAGCCTCTTGAGAAAGCTTCTCAAAGAAGCCACGAGGAAGCTTCTGGAGGAAGCCTCTTAATGAAGCTTCTAGAGAAAGCTACATGAAGCTGCCTTGGTAAAAATGATGCCCAGCGTTCGTTAACCGTTGGATCTTCTCGAAATTTGGTTTGCAACTTCACAAGACAAGTTTCCATGATCTGACCGTTGGGATCTTTGAGCAGATGTTTGGAGTATGCTGGAAGCTTCCGTTCTCGAGAGCATCTCTTATTTAAGCATTTCAGCCTTTGCTTTCGTGTAGCTTAGGAAAAACGTCATTTCTTCTTCTTTCTTTCTTCCAAATCCATTTCTAAAGTTCCAAGTACTTTCTCCATCACCCACATCCACCATTAGCGACCACAAACCATCATTGTTCTCCATTGAAAACCCACACTGAGAGGAACCCTTCAACCGAAGCAGAATCTTCCAACTTGGCTTGCGGTTTCGGTAGAGAACGAAAACCCTAATCTGATCTTTCATTTTCTTTCGAGGTAACCATGGTTCTATGCTTGTTTCTTGTTAGTTCCATCTTGTCTTTGCATCTTTTCTAACTTTGCAACCGCTATTGCATGTCTTATGCTTCCTTTGAAAAACCTTAGAGAAAGAGACTTTGTAAACGTTATCCTTTCATGAAATGCATGTTATTTTCGTAACCTACACTGAACCCCGGTCACATTGGCGTGGTCGAAATTTCCAAATTACGTTCCTTTGTAAAACCCGAAATGCTCTCAGCTCTTTCATGTAGAGATGTGGGTGTTTGACCCAGAGCACTGTTACTAGCTTTGTTTTCTGAAATCCATACTAAGTCTCCTTCGTTTTGGCATGGTAGAGGCTTGTGTGGAATCGACAAGCAAGGACAAAAAGGAATCTTCAAGTGACGCGACGAGGAATCCGTGGGGTAGCTCACGATAGGTAAGGGGAGTTTATTATAAAATTTACCGTTTTAACACCATAGTTAGGGTCAGGGAACCTAGCTATGAGGATATCTGTCTGTCCCTGTTGCATGCTGATTTTTCTTCAAAGAAAAATACGTTTTAACTAATGGGATGCGATATATATATATATATATATATATATATATATATATATATGTGTGTGTGTGTGTGTGTGTGTGTGTGTGTGTGTGTGTGTGTGTGTGTGTGTGTGTGTGTGTGTGTGTGTGTGTGTGTGTGTGTGTGTGTATTGTGATGAATGATATTGTTTTGGTTGTTTGAAATGTGTTGTTTGAAGACCGTGCGTGTGGAAATGATATTGTTGTGTTTGTTTGAATTGTTGTTGATGTTGCTATTGAGGATTTTAATTGATATGCGATGATAATGATAATTATGATGATATTGATTTGAGATGACGTTGTTAATAAAGACCATGTCAACATGAATTGTTATTATTGATGAATATGTGAATATGAAATGAGGTTGTTGTTGTTGATAACGTCATTGAGATGAGATGATATTTATGTTGTGAATGACATGGAAATACGATTTGTTGATTGATGTTGGAAATGCATTGGCATGTGCATGTTGTGTATGTTCGTGGGGGGCACTGTGCACTGACCTTTTAGGGTCTTTGGCACTAGCTTTTGGCCACGTTCATACGTTGGATGTTGTGTATGATCGTGGGGGGCACTGTGCACTGACCTTCCAGGGTCTTTGGCACTAGCTTTTGGCCACGATTATACGTCGTATGAAGTGTATGTCATGGGGGGTAGAGTGCACTGACCTTGTCGGATGGCCCAGACGTGGGTAACTAGCGTGGTTAGAGAATTTATGCATTTCTGAGGGGATGCTTAGGCGCTTTAATTGGTTCATGATCTTTGGCACTTACTTTTGGCCGTGATCATAACTCATACGACACAGGAAATAGAGTAACTGTGGCCAAGTGTACTTTGTACTAGGGGGCTACCTAGTAGGGAACACCTTTGGGCTCCCAGGCTGATCACCTATGGGAGGGGGGCTGTTACGTGCACAACCGGGTGGTCTCGACAAACTCAGCACAGTTCCCTAAGTGAGAGTGTCGTGTGGACACGCTTAGGCTATTTCCTGAGATTTGGTTGTTGTTGTTGGTACGTACCACATTGCATCTGAGTGTTGAGTTAGGTGCATGCATCATTCTGTGCAGTCTTGATTGGGTCCATGGATGGATGATGAGTAATTGTTGGATGTGAATGATGAATATTTGTTGGATATGAGTGTTGAATAATGATTGTTGTGTATGCTTATCATGTTTGCCTATGTTCCTTGCTAATTGTGGTTATTTGGAATTGGTATTGGTTCTTTTATAATAAACTTACCCTTGCAATTTTGTATCGTGTGGTTGATACCTGTGATGATCACGAACCTTGTTCGTGGGAGCAGAATGACAGTGGCAGGGTGTAGGGAGTAAGATTCTGGTGAGGAGCCGTCAAGCCGACGTGATGACGTTGGCGTTATTTTGGGAGAGAGTTGTGTTTTGTAATCAACTCCTCCGTAGTTGGTTTTTAAGTTTTATTTTTGTTGAGTTAAAAATGTAAAACTGGAATTTTAATTATATATATATATGAACATATTTAATTTTCGTTATGTGTATGACATGTACCGAATTATTGTTTCTATGTAAATATGCATATTCACTTAAGTAATGGCGTGTTGTTGGATGAATTTATGTTGTGACAAAATCACTTCTATTTTCATAATAAAAAATTAAGGGAGTTCTTTTTATAAAAATTGAAATTATCGAATATTAGAGTGTGGATACCGTAGCGACGAGGTGGGTCGTTACACAAATAGC
This sequence comes from Glycine max, assembly GCF_000004515.6. Lineage (NCBI taxonomy): Eukaryota > Viridiplantae > Streptophyta > Magnoliopsida > Fabales > Fabaceae > Glycine > Glycine max. The sequence continues at coordinate 10,609,559 of NC_038241.2, forward strand.
AGGGCAAAAAAAATTGTTCAGCCCAACTTGCAAGCAACCAAATGCACTAAATTGCGCCATGTTTTTTTAATTTATTGGATGAAAGCTGTGCAGGTGAAATTTGAGAGCTCCCTGCTTCATCATCACAATCTTGAAATGCCTGCCGCTTTGTAGGTGTCAATGGGAGCTTAAGCAGTGGATCATGGTCTGCTGTCACAGACACAAATTGCTGGATAAAACAAATAGCAATGAATAAGTTGAATACTAAGTTGAAAGTCATGAAGTGTCAAAATGGAAGAGTTGCAAGAAAGATCATATTAAAAAATGAGGGTCATGATCAAAACTCACAGATTCATGTTGGGTAGAATGATTGGAATCAAAGGCTGGGATATTGATTTTTGAAGATGTCTGAATAAGACATACATTGATGGCAACACAACCCATGCAAAACAAATAAGTATGGATAGAATACATAGTTTTGAAAATAGTTAATGTCAAATAACTTGCATTGAACAGTACCTCAGCATCAGCTAGCATATCTATCACAACATTTATTAAGCTTGTGTCAGTTGAACATTTCAAAACAACAAAATTCCTGAACTTGGGTTGCACCTTTATCTTAAAAGCAAGTTCATAACCCAATAGCTTATCAAGTGCTTGGGGTGAAACATTTAAATCAACATCACCATCCTTGTGCAAAGAGAATAATTGTATCACACAAACAAAAAATAACATATCAAAGATAAAGAGTTACTTTTGAATCCAAAAACGTACTTCAATTTTAAGCTTATTAACTGCATTAGCTGATTGACCAATTAATTCACTGCATTCACGGTCCCAAAGCAGGAATTTTGTGTTTTCATCTCCGTGGTTGATCATCACCTCAAGCCTATACCTTCTACCATACGTACCAACAGTGTCAAAATGATGAAGGTATGAAGAATACACAACATTTTAAAAGATCGCAATGACCTAAGCACAACTTCCTTATTGTATTTGCCGCATGCACATATGAAGGGTGCCATCTCTGCATCACTTTTTTATGGCACTGAATGCAAGCTGTATAACATCATGAATGATTGTCCATAACAATCCTAGTAATTGTGCCAATAGTTACACAAACAATTTCCTGTGTGAAACAGCATACACATCAAATGCTAAAAAAACTTGGGATGGTGGGGGGTAAAGAATTAAAATCTATAAGATGATTACTTCAGAGATGGTGTTAATCTCAGCAATAGTCTTTGCCTCAGCCTTTCCAAAGAATGATTCCTTTGATGATAATTGGATAGAACCTGAAAGCTGTGTACTTCCTTCACCATGGGATTTAAAAACTGACCGGGCCTCAATGCCCAACTCTGCAAGCCTACAAATATAGAATCAACAACAAAAGTAAGACAAAAAATGATCAACACATATTACATAGCACATGCAAAAAATACCTTTCAATGAATTCTTGAATCTCCATCACCGGTTGGTTAATAACTAACTTTGAAGCCTTGAAAGAATTGCTGACCGATGGCGGATAAGATCCTAAATCATTTAAAAAACAGAACGATAAGATGGAATAACATAAACAGAAGAACCAATAAATTGAAGATAAGGATATACCCTGAGCTTCCTTTATTCTACCATGGGTCAATAGAACTTTATAATTGGGTATATCCTTTAAAAACTGCAAGCAATAATCATCCCACAAAGTGCAAGATAGCAATTGCTGGCTATCAGAAACAAATAGTTATGAGACAATTAGTTAATAATAATGTAATCATACCCACAACTTGACAAAACATATAACACAAATTGTTACCAACTATCGAACTTTACCTCAAGTCCTTTGGTTTAAAGACTACCCTTCTACCTTTTCCTGAAACATGGTGAAAGACAACCTCCTCCACAACACCATTAACATCTAAAGCAAGTAGGAAAATCAATGAATGTTATTTTATTCCAAAAAGAGCAGAACTTCAAAAATAAACTCAATTGCAAAAATATAAGTTAACATACCAACCAATAGCCCAGGTTCAAACTTGCTAGCCACAACATCCGCAAATCAAGCAAACCTGTATTTTCTAAAAGGGAGGTCGTCTAGAACACACTGCCTTACAACAATGACCCCAATAAACACCAATTTAAATTGGTGATCATAGACTCTGTACTGATCGTTGTTTTTTAGCACTTCAAAATTGTGCATGACATAAGTACAATTTTCCTTCAAGTCCATCTTCCAAGTGTTGGATCGAGTGGCCTCAGAATAATTAAGAAGGGGGGGGTTGAATTAATTATTCCTAAACCTTTACTAATTAAAAAATTACTCTTTTAAGGCTTTTACTTATGTTGTTAAGAGAATATGGAGTAGAGGAGAATCTTAAACAGAAAGTAAAAGCAGAAATTAAATGCACAGTGGAAAGTAAAAGAGTAGGGAAGAAGGAAACAAACACACGAGAGTTTTTATACTGGTTCGACAACAACCCGTGCCTACATCCAGTCCCCAAGCGACCTGCGGTCCTTAAGATTTCTTTTAACCTTGTAAAAATCCTTTTACAAGCAAAGATCCACAAGGGATGTACCCTCCCTTGTTCTCTTTAAACCTAGTGGATGTACCCTCCACTAGAACTGATCCACAAGAGATGTACCCTCTCTTGTTCTCAGTCAAACCCAAGTAGATGTACCCTCTACTTGTACCACAAAGGATGTACCCTCCAATGTGTTGAGACAAAGATCTCAGGCTGTTAAACCTTTGATACTTTGTGAATGGGGATACAAAAGAATTCTCAGGCGGTTATTCCTTTGAACACTTTTGTATTAGGGAAAGGGAAGAATCAAAAGAATTCTCAGACTATGTCATTTTGAATACTTTGACAATGGAGAACAGAGATACAAAAGAATTCAGGCGGTTAGTCCTTTGTTCTTTTGGAAAAGGGAGAAGAAAGACACAAAAAGAATTCAGGCAGTTAGTCCTTGGCGAATTCTTTTTGGCAAAGGGAGAAGACAATGAAAAAATGAATAGCACAAGTTTTCAAGGTTTGGAAATCCAGAAAACTTCAGAAAGCTTTTGGTACAAAGAAGAAGAAGAAGTTCAAAGAGATTCAAGGCTTGTAAAGGATTGATTGGAAAAGTAAAAGTGTGAAAGAATGAATTGATTGTAAAATGCAAAACAAAGCCTTGCTTTTATCGACTCTTCGTGTCTGGTCAAGAAGACCATTTAGAAGAGTTATAACTTTTAGAAAAACTTAAAACCAATTTGAAAAAGTCAAAAACCTTTTGAAGAGTTACATCTTTTGATTTATTTAGAAACAATCACTGGTAATCGATTACCAAATTAGTGTAATCGATTACACAAAGCTTTTGTGTGAAAGGATGTGACTCTTCACATTTGAATTTGAATTTCAACATTCAAAGGCACTGGTAATCGATTACCAAAACATTGTAATCGATTACAACTTTTTGAAAATAATTGGAACTTTTTCAAAACTCTTTGGTAAAAGGTTTTGTCAAAAAATCATGTGCTATTCAAAGTTTTGAAAAACTGTTTAATACTTATCTTGATTGAGTCTTCTCTTCATCCTTGAATCTTGAGTCTTGAATCCTTCTTGATTCTTATCTTGAACTCTTGAATTGTTCTTGATTTTTTGATTGATCTTTGAGCTTTTTGTCATCACCTTTGTCATCATCTTTTATCATCATCATTGTTATCATCAAAACACCTTTGAATCACCTTTGATTCACCATGAAGCTTTGCTTCTACAATCTCCCCCTTTTTGATGATGACAACTTCTGAAATCAAGAAACACACACACACACACACACTTTTTCCTAGACGATCACTCTCATAAATTCTCCCCATTTGTTTTTGAATTTATGCTTATCTTAAAATTAAATTGATTACTCATGTGAGTTCTTGATTTAATCCCATTTCTCTCCCCCTTTGGCATCAACAAAAAGCCAAAGTGCGTAACAAATTTGAAATAACTAAACATCCATACAACATTCATGAAAAACCATCAATCAAATCATGAAATAAGAACCATGAAGCAACAATCATAAATATATTAACTATGAAATCCACATAGTCAAATAACGTACTTGTTCAACCATACCATGCAAATAAGGAAATAGTAAATTGTTCAAATACCATAATAATATAGAGATTTATTTTGATAAATCACTGACATCTATTAGTCCTAATTCTCTTCTAATGTTATAGAAGGTATATTTACTTAGTGGTTTTGTAAAGATGTCTGCAAGTTGATTTTTAGTATCTACAAACTCTAAAACAACATCACCTTTTAGAACATGATCTCTAATAAAATGATGCCTAATTTCTATATGCTTGGTTCTAGAGTGAAGAACTGGATTTTTAGATATGTTTATGGCACTTGTGTTGTCACATTTTATGGGAATGTGATCTAATACTATTCCATAGTCAGATAGTTGTTGTTTCATCCACAAAATCTATGCACAACAACTACCAACATAAATGTATTCTGCTTCTGCTGTGGAAAATGCTACACTATTTTGTTTCTTGCTATTCCAAGAAACAAGTGCAGATCCTATGAATTGACATGTACCACTAGTATCTACTTTCCCTCTAGTAAAATTCTTTTCTAATAGGAATTTACTTAATCTTTCATACCAAGCCCTAGGTGCTTGTTTTAGGCCATAAAGTGCCTTCTTTAATCTATAGACATGGTCTAGTTTTTGTGAATCTTCAAACCCAGGAGGTTGTTCCACATATACCTCCTCCTGAATTAGACCATTTAAGAAAGCACTTTTGACATCCATTTGATATAGTTTAAAATTCATAATAGATGCATATGCTAATAACATCCTAATGGCTTCTAATCTAGCTACAGGTGCAAAAGTTTCTTCATAGTCTATACCTTCTTCTTGGTTATATCCTTTTGCTACAAGTCTAGATTTATTCCTAATTACTATGCCATTTTCATCCAATTTATTTCTAAATACCCATTTAGTTCCTATGATTGGATAATCTGACGGTTTTTCTACTAATTCCCATACATCATTTCTTTCAAATTGATTTAATTCTTCTTGCATAGCTACTATCCAATGGTCATCTATAATAGCTTCTTTAAAGTTTTTAGGTTCTATTAATGAAACAAATGCCATATTATTGCATGAATCTTTAAGAGAGTGTCTAGTTGTTACCCCTTTTGAGATATCACCTATGATGTTGTCAAGAGGATGATTTCTTGAAGTTTTCCATTCTTTAGGAAGATTATCATTTTCTTGTGCTGTGTCATCTTGATCATCCTTGTCTTCATCATCTCTCTTTCTTTTCAGATTTCTTTCTTCATTTTGAGTATCTTCCAAAGTATCTGCAATATCATCAACAAACTCCTTTCTTGGGGAGGAAATATTAGTTTCATCAAAAGTAACATGTATAAATTCCTCAATTGTCATGGTTCTTTTGTTACAATGCCGTTACCCGGTAGTTGGTTTTTCGTAGATAATCTTGCAAGGAAGAAGTTAACAACAAAACCACCATGAAAAGAGAAACACGATAAGGTAACAAAAAATGCAAAACCTCGTTCGACACAGAAAAATGAAAAGCTAACATGCATGTAACAAAACACACATGAAAACTGCACCAGAACAGAACAACAGAAGTAGCATGAACAAACAAACACGATAAGCTAACATGCAAACCAAACCTCGTCCAACATAGGAAAATGAAAAAATAACATGCATGTAACAAAATAAACATGAAAACAACACCAAAACAAAAGCCAAAAAGCGAAAAGGTAACATGCATGTAAGAAAAGAGAAGGCAAAAAACGATAAGCTAACATGCAATGTAAGAAAACATACATCAAAACAGCACGAAAGAGAACCCAAACCTGGTCTATATGTGGAAAGATGAAAAGCAAAAAACCCAAATTGAAGCATGACAGATAAAATGGAAGAGATTTTTAAAAAACCACGTAAAGAAGCAAACGACAGCACATGCACAATCTGGAAAATCAAACACGTGTAAAAGGCACAATTTGGGAAATCAGACACGTGTAAGAAGCAAAAGAGTGAGAAATGAAAGGGCTAAAAGACCAAAAAACCAAGAAAATGGACAGGTGTCACAATCTTAGGTAGGGGCATTTTAGAATTTTCTAGACACTTCTCTTTTATAGACAGTATATAGATAATAGATGAGTATTCAATTTTATTTTGAGAAACTAAATTCTCACCCTCTTATATTTTTAAGGATAAAATTAATTATTTATCCTTTAATTACGCATTCATAATATTACGAGAAAAAAAGAAAAAGAAAAATATAAATACAATAGATAACATAAAAAAATAATGTGATAGAAAGAGTTAAAGTTAAAAAATTAGAAGTTAACTAATTAAATTAAAATAATTTAATAAAATTAGCTAATAAACTAACTAAAAAATTTAAAATAACAAAAGACATATTTAATTATTTGAGATTAAAAGGTATTTTAAATAAATGGTCGAGAATAAAAAAATAGTGATTTATAAGCTAATTGAAATAGTTTATAAAAATAAGTTAGGAAAATAAGTGCATGTAAGTAACATATGTAGAAGCAAAGCTTCATGATGAATCAAGATTGATTCAAATATGTTTTGATGATAACAAAGGTGATGACAAAAAGCTCAAAGGTCAATCAAAGAATGAGTTCAAGATGTTCAAGATAGAATCAAGAACACTTCAAGATTCAAGAGGAAAGTTGATTTCAAGAAACAAGAATCAAGATTCAAGGATCAAGCTTCCAAGAATCAAGATCAAGATTCAAGACTCAAGATTCAAGAATTAAGAGAAGACTTAATCAAGATAAGCATGAAAAGGTTTTTTCAAAAACTAAGTAGCACATGGATTTTTCTCAAAACATGTTTACCAAAGAGTTTTTACTCTCTGGTAGTCGATTACCAGATTGTTGTAATCGATTACCAGTAGCAAAATGGATTTGAAAAAGTTTTCAACTGAATTTACAATATTCCAATTGATTTCAAAAAGCTGTAATCGATTACAATGTTTTGGTAATCGATTACCAGTGCCTTTGAACGTTGAAATTCAAATTCAAAAGTGAAGAGTCACATCCTTTCACAAAAAAGCTTTGTGTAATCGATTACACTAATTCGGTAATTGATTACCAGTGATTGTTTCTGAATAAATCAAAACATGTAACTCTTCAAATGGTTTTTGACTTTTTCAAATTGGTTTTAAGTTTTTATAAAAGTAATAACTCTTCTAAATGGTCCTCTTGGCCAGACATGAAGAGTCTATAAAAGCAAGGCTTTGTTTTGCATTTTCAATCAATCTTTCTAACAATCCAATCAATCCATTACAATCCTTTACAAGCCTTGAATCTCTTTGAACTTCTTCTTCTTCTTTGTGCCAAAAAGATTTCCAAAGTTTTCTGGTTTTCTAAACCTTGAAAACTTGTGCTATTCATTCTTTTCATCTCTTCTCCCTTTGCCAAAAAGAATTCGCCAAGGACTAACCGCCTGAATTCTATTTGTGTCTCTCTTCTCCCTTTTCCAAAAGAACAAAGGACTAACCACCTGAATTCTTTTGTGTCTCCCTTCTCCCTTGTCAAAGAATTCAAAACGACATAGTCTGAGAATTCTTTTGATTCTTCCCTTTCCCTTATACAAAAGATTTCAAAGGACTAACCGCCTGAGAATTCTTTTGTATCCCCATTCACAAAGTATCAAAGGTTTAACCGCCTGAGATCTTTGTCTTGACACATTGGAGGGTACATCCTTTGTGATACAAGTAGAGGATACATCTACTTGGGTTTGACTGAGAACAAGAGAGGGTACATCTCTTGTGGATCAGTTCTAGTGGAGGGTACATCCCTTGTGGATCTTTGCTTGTAAAAGGATTTTTACAAGGTTGAAAGAAATCTCAAGGACCACAGGTCGCTTGGGGACTGAATGTAGGCACGGGTTGTTGCCGAACCAGTATGAAAACTCTTGTGTGTTTGTCTCCTTCTTCCCTACTCTTTTACTTTCCACTGTGCATTTTAATTTCCGCTTTTACTTTTGGTTAAGTTTCTCTTCTACTCCTTATTCACTTAACAACATTGTAAAAGCCTTAGAAGAGTAAACTTTTAATTAGTAAAAGTTTAGGGATAATTAATTCAACCCCCCCCCCCCCCTTCTTAATTATTCTGAGGCCACTCGATCCAACAACATATATAGGCTGTTAACCGAAAAAAAAACCTTACATGTTACAGTGACTTAAGTAGATAAGTGTGTAAACTTGTGAAATGTAAAACAAATAAAATAAAATTCCTCTAATGTATTAATGTGTCCACCAATAGTTGAATGATAATTACTTATCACACTTCATTTTCATGACCATCACACTTAACCTCTACCCAACACCACCGCCGCATTCCATGATCAACGTCCACCATTGTGATCCACCAAACCTTCACGGCACATTAAATCCACTGTTGTGTCGCACAATTCACAAATGTATTATGGATTGAGTTTAGCGAAGTTGAGTGCGACGTGAAGTTGAGTTTAGAGAAGCCTTAAAGTTCGTGGTTCACAACATTACATGTGGTGGTGGTGAGTGGGGGTGGGGCACAAACTTGTGGTGGTGCATTTGGTGCAGTGTGGAGCATTGAAGGTGGTCTTTGGGTGCATCGATGGTGGTTGATATAGCCATGGAGGTATGGGAAAGATGAGGTTAGGGTTTTGCTTGGGATAAGAAGGAATAATAAGGGAATATAAGAAAATTTGGAGGTGCACCAAGTAAAAAAAATGGGAGGTACAATGCGTTTCACCCTTTTCTTACCTTTTTGTTTTATTTCCGATTTGCTACTACCAAAAAAGGAGAAAATATGCGATATACATAGTTTGTAAAAAGATAACATTTTTTTAGTGTAAGTTCTGTGCATTGTTTTATATTGTCAAAATAATAATAATAATAATAATAATAATAATAATAATGATGATAATAATAATAATAATAATAATAATAATAATAATAATAATAATAATAATAATAATAATACATATGAAATTTAGATAATTATTGTAAAAATTAATTACTTACCATATATATCAATTTTTAATTAGACAACAATGTTAAAAAAAATAACACTGCTAATACATACATTATTTTCTATATATTTTAAAGGATTTTTTTAATATACAATGATGATAATTAGGTTTAAACTTAAAATATTATCTACATTACCCAAACCTCCAACCATTAAGCTGACTTAGTGATTAAAGGATACATATAATTATATTATCAGTTAAAATGTATTATTGTATAAAGATTTTTTTTTACTTTATCATCTAAATATTAATTATCATATAGGAAGATTATTAAATTTTATAACAATCATATTAAAATTATATAAAATAACTCTTAATTGATTAACTATATAAAAAAATATGGATAAATATTCATTTTGATCCTTTAAAGTGTGTGTCACTAACAAATTAGTCATATTGAAAGATTAAACATTGAAATTTAATTCCTAAATATACAAAAAGTACGACAAATTGATCTTGCCGATAACACATTTATGTTAACATTAAGGTACATTTCTACATCACACTATGGTGATGTCATGTCAACTAAAGGTTGCCACATGACTATCACACAAATTTAATATTTGAATTAACAACTTACTATTATTTTAGTCTTTGAACCTAATTACTTACTAATACTTTAGTTTCTAAACTTAATCACATATTGTTATATTGGTTTCTGAAAGTACTTTTGAATTTTTAATTAAATCTCACATTACATGTAAATTATTAGCATAATTATCATTTTGTATACCCTTACTTTCATTCCATATGCATAACATTTTTCACCATCATCTTCCACACTTTGTAATTCATCTTGACTTTCACTTCTACCATCTACATGTAAAGTTTGTCATTTATTCAACTTAAACATCAATGCTAATAGAAGAATAACACAAAAACATCTTAAAAATTATTTAATTCTAAACTCTTGAAAATATTACAGTTGAGATTTTGATAATTTTATGATTAGAGGAAAAAAGGTATGTAATGGTATAAAATAATTTTACACTATTATTTTATCATAAACTATCATGTATGATAAGTTTGTTAACGTTTACAAAACTACCTTAAAATTTATATTGATAGTGATTTTTTGATCTTGGATTAGAGATTACAAGTATCCTTCAATTCATTGGATCAAAGACTAATTTTACTCATGATGCATGACTGTTGCTGCTCCAAAAGAATTTTACACATGATACTAATAATGATTTGAGATTGAATGACAATATAAAATTAGTTTAAGATAGATGCATCACCTTCAAACTCTTATAATTTATATATTTATAAGTATTTTATTACAATATGAACCGGATGATGCAATCCTCCCAAGGAGGGGACCCATCTCCAAAGTCATGGCTAGGAGACTCCAGGAAGATTGGGTTAGGGATACAGGAGAAGACCTTAGGGTTCTCATGAGCCTTATGGTAGATTTTGAACCCATGGGCTAAGTATGAGCCCACTTATCTTTGTACATATTAGATTAGGGTTTCATTATTTTTGGGCCTTGTATGTAGGGCTCCATAGTGTAGGGAGGATATCCCACAAGTTTAGGATACCCTAGTAATGTAGGATTTTTCAGCCCTTGTATTTTAGGGCACCTGGATAGTTTTGTATTAGAGGTCGTTTTGTAATTTTACATGCATTAAATGCACTATTTGATGTGTGTGTTGGGAGAGAAATTTAATTGAATTGGGAGAAGCTCAATCCAATTAAATTTCAAACCAGCCTAAGGGGGAAGTGAACATTTGCTTGCTACACCCCATTGCCACATCATATAGTCACGGCTTGTGCATGTTATTCATGCTTTACATGTCTCATGACACTTAAGTAGACTTAGCGGAGAATATTGGATTTGATCTTGGATTAGTGGGTTAAACCATAGCTGAAATTCACTAATCATAATTAGTAAAATTTTGGCTCCAAATTTGACTCCACAAATTCAAATTCAAATTTAAGTGAAATTTGAATAAAATTCAAATTTCCCTCCAACTTTGTGTGCCACTTAAGCTATAAATAGAGGCTTTATGTGTGCATTGTGCAACTTTGATGATCTAAGAAATTAGACTTCAAATTTTAGACCTCATTCTCCCTCTTCTCTCTCATAATTTTGTTCCCCTCTCTCCCTTTCCCTTCACTCATCTTCTCCTACCTTCAAGCTCTTATCCATGACTTCCTATGGTGGTGAATTTGTTCTTGACTCATCTTCTCCTTGAAGTAGCGTCTCCAATCACCTTTTCTCCTTCTCCATTCCGCTACCATTGATCTTCAAGAAGTAAAGGACTTCATTGATGAAGAAGATCCAAGGCCTACAAGCTCTACATGGAGCTACATTATGTGGTATCAAAGCATCTTCATCTAGGTGATGTTCTTTTGCTTCCTCTATCTTTTGTTCAGTCAATTCACTTTAATTCCTTGTTCTTCATCATCTTCTCCATGTATCTCCTCCATTGTCTTGTGGTTTGGTGTTATTTAGGGTAGATTAAAAAAAAATAAACCGATTAAATCTTATATCTACGCTTGTTTTTGCATTTCTATGGTTCAAATTTTATAGATCTACTCTTGAATCATGTTTTTGTGTTGATTTAGGTTCTATCATTTTTCAGTCATAATCTTCTTGTGTTGAACCTTTAGATTTAAATTTTCTTGCAAAATATTGATTAGAAAAGAAAACACAAAAATCTAAGTGATTCATGTTGTCTTAGAGTCATGTTTAGTCATAATAATTGTCACATTATGTTCTAAGCTTGTGTTGAATTTTAATTTTGTTGATTGAATTCTAGATACATATGTTCATATATTCTTGAAATTTTTAGCCTATCATTTGAATTTTGGGTCTAATTCATGCATATTATTTAGTTCATGACATGTTCTAAATCAATTCCTTGAAGTAGTCTTGTTGTTGAACTTTTCTTGTTTTCTAAGTTTCCCATATGATGCCTATGAAGAAATTGAGATGTGATGCTGAGTTGTGGCTGGATTTTTGAATCTAAATAAGTCTTAAGCTCTCTTGAATTGTGTTAACCAAGAAAATTGAGCATAAGAAAACACAAATTGTAATTATCCAAGCCTTAAGCAACATAAACATTACTTTTGATTTCGAGGTTGAAATTTTGGTTGTTGTTCATTTTGGCACACTATCTTCTTAACTCCGCTATGGCTTGAATACTTCGAGTTTTGAGCTGAATTTTAACTGCATAAAATAGAGATATGGACGAAAAAAATGGAAAAAGAGTGAACAAAAATGAAAAATAAATGAGCGAGAAAAGGTGATAAAGATTAATGCCAAAATACATGATCAGAGCAACAACAAAAAATAAAATAAAAATGTGTATGCTTGATTTGCTTGAAAATTGTTCATTATTTTGAGTTGTATTACAAGCCTATTTGACTTCTTGGAGTCGTTCATCTTTTAGATGTGTTGCCAAATTGACATAACTAGAATTTTACTTTGAGTCTTGTTTTTAATTTGTCAATGTAATCTAGTGTCATTCTAGGACTTCCTTTGTGTTCCACCTTGGCTTGTGGTGTTGTCTTTTTGCTTTATTTTCCATGAATCTCATTCAATTAGTGTCATGTTAAATTTCCTTTTTGTTTAGCTTTCGTTTCATCTTTTTGTTTCTTGCTTGTCTTTTTTTTTTTTTTTTGTGTTTAAGTGCTACCTACAATAAGGAATGGAAAAGGAAATTTGTGCATTGCTTGAAGGAAGATTTTTTAGTCTTGGAGGTTAACCGTCCTAGGAGCACCATTGGATTTGAAGCAACCAAAGCCTCGCCAAATTTTGAGTGAAACACTTGAAAAAATAAACAAGCATTGAAGACAAATTTGAAGACCTTAATTGTTTTGTTAAATTTGTTATAATAAAACAATTGAGTGCTGATTTTTTTTTCTATTGCAATTCCTTGTATTTGGACATTCTTCAAGGGTGTATGGGGAGTCTCCAAGAGACCACCCAAACCTCTATTTGTGTGTAATAGCTTAGTGTAAACCGTGTAAACTAAGTGAAGAGCTAGTTGGGACCTCCAAAGGGTCATCCAAGCCTTCACATAGGAAACCGTCTAGCTTGCTTTAAATTTCCTTTACCTTCCATTGTCCAATCGCCTAGATAGCTTGCTTTTGCCAATTAGTTTTTACCTTATCTTTCACACCTCTTTTAGTGTTTAGTTTGGCTAGTTTCAACCATAGTTTCTTTTACCTTTTGTTTTCAAACCCCCAACAAGAAAGAATGACAACTTAGGAACCAACATGAGTCTTCATTCTTCATCTAGTGTTAATGGTGAAGGTTCTACTCCTAAGGACCCCTTGAATAGGATATTAGAGAAGTTGAGATCCCTTAAATTGTGGAAAAAAACAAGAGAGAAAAGAAAAGGGAAAAAAAGTGGAAGAAATAAGTCAAGATGAAAGAGAGAAAATAAGAGAGGAAGAAAGAAGAAAATTAATGAAAGAATTAAGAAGAGGAAGAAATGCTTCCTATGGTAGTCATGAGTCTTGTAAAAGTTTGAGTGAAGAGTTAAGTGACTACTATGGAGGAAGGCATAGGTCTCATACTAGACCTCACTCCTAAAGAAGAGAAAAGGATAGAAGGTCTCAAGAGGTTACCATTAGCCTCCCATATTTCCATGGAAAAGATAATGTTGAGGCCTACATAGATTGGGAAATGAAGGTTGAACAACTCTTTGCTTGTCATCATATTAATGAAGAGAGAAAAGTTTCATTGGCTACCCTTAGCTTCCAAGGGTATGCCCTCTATTAGTGGACTTCCCTTGTTAGGGAAAGAAGAATTCATGGGGATCCTCCAGTAGAGTATTGGAATGATCTTAAGAGTGCCCTTAGGAAGAGGCACATTCCCTCCTACTATGAAATGGAGCTTATGAACAAGCTCCTAAGGCTTATAGAAGAGAGTATAAGTGTCGAAGAATATAGACAATAAATGGAACTACTCCTATTAAGAGCTAGACTTAGGGAGGAGGAAAGAACAAGCATAGCTAGGTTCCTTAGTAGGCTTAATATGGAAGTGAGGGACAAGGTTGAACTTCTTCCATATAGGGACTTAGATGAGCTAGTCCAACTTTTTATAAGAGTGAAGCAACAACTTAAAAGAAGGTCTTCTTCAAAATTTTATGGCTTTCACTCTTATCCAAGGAAGGACCAAGCCCAAGGAATTTTGGGGGTTGCACCTTCAAAACCCAAGGAAGATAAGGGTTAGACCATAGAGAAACCCACCCCTAATACTAGTTCCCAAGCAAGGACTAGCAACATTAAATGCTTTAAATGTCTTGGGAGAGATCACATTTCCTTTCAATGCCTCACAAAGAAAACCATGATTATGAGGGATTGAAACATTTATAGTAGTCATGAGGAGACTACATATTCCCCTTCCTCTAGTGGAAGTGAAGATGAAACAAGGGGTGAAGAGTCTAGTGAGGAAGTCTACCACCATGAAGAAGGTGACCTCCTAATGGTTAGAAGACTCCTTGGAGGCCAATCTTGTGATCTATCCCAATCCCTAAGAGAAAACATCTTTCATACAAGATGTAAAATTTTAGATAAAACTTGTTCAATCATTTTGGATAGTGGATCTCGTTGCAATTATTGTGGCACAAGATTAGTTTCCAAGTTGAACCTCACTATCATTCCCCACCCAAAACCTTGTAAACTTCAATAGCTCAATGAGCAAGGGGAAATGATAAGTGAAGGTTCCTTTCGCCATTGGAACATATAAGGATGAAGTTATTTTTTATATAGTTTCCATGGAGGCAGGGCATATTCTCTTAGGAATGCCATGACAATTTGATAAGAAGATCATTTACAATGACCTAACTAATGAAATTACCCTCACCCATCTTGGCACTAAATTTGTGTTGCATCCTTAAACACCTTCACAGGTAGCTAATGATCAACTTACAATGAAGGACAAGAGGGATGAGGAATAGTTAGAAAAAAAAAGAAAAAAAAGGATAGTAAGGCTTTAGCTCCAAAGGTCAAGGAGAAGGAAAAAAAGGGTGGGCTAATGGGGCATTTTGGAATTGATAAGACTCTTGTCTTCCTCAAGGAAAAATTATTTTGGCCCCATATGAAAAAAGGTGTTCGTATGTATTGCACTAGGTGTGTGACTTGTTTACAAGCCAAGTCTAAAGTGATGCCTCATGGGCTATACACACCCTTACCCATTCCATCTACACCCTAGGTAGATATTACTATGGACTTTGTCCTTGGGATTCCTAGGACCCAGAGGGGTGTAGACTCTATCTTTGTGGTGGTGGATAGGCTTAGCAAGATGACACATTTCATATCATACCACAAGGTAAATGATGCTAGTCACATCTCAAGACTCTTCTTCAGAGAAGTTGTGAGGCTTCATGGTTTACCTAAGACTATTGTGTTTAATAGAGATGTTAAGTTCCTTAGCCATTTTTGGAA
This sequence comes from Glycine max, assembly GCF_000004515.6. Taxonomy (NCBI): domain Eukaryota; kingdom Viridiplantae; phylum Streptophyta; class Magnoliopsida; order Fabales; family Fabaceae; genus Glycine; species Glycine max. The sequence continues at coordinate 10,624,997 of NC_038241.2, forward strand.
AACTTTATGGGCAAAGCTAGGAACTAAGCTCATTTTCTCCACCACTTGTCACCCATATACTGATGGGCAGATAGAGGTAGTGAATAGATCTCTATCCACATTGTTAAGGGTTCTCCTAAAAGGCAATCACAAGTATTGGGATGAGTACCTTCCTCATGTGGAGTTTTCCTATAATAGGGGGGTTCATAGAACTATCAGACAGTCACCTTTTGAGGTTGTCTATGGGTTCAATCCTCTCACACCTTTGGACCTAATTCCCCTTAAACTTGACACTTCTTTTATACATAAAGAAGGGGTATCTAGGTTAGAGTTTGTGAAGAAATTACATGAGAGGGTTAGGAACCATATAAAGGTGTATGTGTTAGTCGTCATATACGACTAACTTTTGTATTGAAAAGCATTATGAAATTTATGTCTTTTCCCCCAATTTATAGTTCTTTTTGTAGGTTTGTACATATTTTTAGGTTTAGTTTGATTTTTATGCAGAGATATTCCCTTCAATGTGAATTAATGTGTTTTCAACTTTAGTTTCATGAGAAAAGATGAAGAATAAGAAGGTTGTTGTGGTTTGTGTCTCGCTAAGTGAGGCTTGTCCGCTTAGCGAGAATCATCCGCTAAGCGAGGCCCTCAACCTGCTTAGCAAGTTGGGAGAATCTGGAGGAGAATAGGCCAAGCATTTGCGCGCTCAGCGTGTCATCAGCTTGCTCAACGAGTCGTTTGTCTTCTCTCACGCTAAGCACACCTAGCTCACTCAGTAGAAAATCACTTACTCGCACTTAGCGCGAAAGTGGCGCTAAGCGAGCCTTCGAGGATAGAAAGCCCTTAAAAGCTAAAGTTGGTGAAAAATAGGGATATGTTAGAGAGCCTATGCAATAGAGCGACCTAACAGGGCAAGGGAGCACCAAAAACCTTAGCTTTCAAGAGGATTCTAGGTTTTAGAGTGATTTTTAGGTTCTTAGAGGTGGAGGAGACATCCCTACCACTGTGTAATCTGAATTTTGCTTCCAAAACCTCCTATTATAACTGAAAAGTGATAACTTGCTATGGAAGGCTAAAGCTTTTGTTAGGAATTTCTGCTGAGCCTTGATGTAAATATTCTTTACTATTTATTTAATGTTGTTTTGATGCGTTCATTGCTTCTATCTGTACTTAATTCTTGCATGCTTTTGGTCTGATCATCCATTTGTGTGTAAAGTTAGGATTTTTAGCATTAGAAAATGTTTTGAATCCTTACAACTGGATAGAGCAGGGCTAGATAACTATATTGTCTGGACAACAGTCTTAAGACTTGGGATGAAGTGGTTGAAATTTTTTTGAAGAAATATTTCCCCGAGTCCAAGACAGCAGAAGGAAAGGCAGTCATCTCTTCCTTCCACCAGTTTCCAAACGAATCCTTGAGCGAAGCTCTAGAAAGATTTTGTGGCTTGCTGCTGAAAACTCCAACTCATGAATTTTCAGAGCCAATTCAACTGAATATATTTATTGACGAGTTAAGGCCGCAGTCCAAGCAGCTACTTGATGCTTCTGCAGGGGGAAAGATTATATTGAAGACCCCGGAAGAAGCCATGGAATTAATTGAAAATATGGCTGCAAGTGATAATGCAATCTTGGGCGATCGGATGCACATTCCCACTAAAAGAAGCCTGTTGGAGCTCTCATCTCAGAACGTATTATTGGCACAAAACAAGTTGTTGTCCAAGCAGCCTGAGACATTAACTGAAACATTAAGTAAGTTGCTAACTCAATTTCATGTTAATCAACCTTCACATTCAACTGTTTTGCAGGTTGGGAGGTTGCAGCATTTGCGGGGGAGCTCACGAGTCTAGACGTTGTATTCCCATAGATGATACATCACATGAAGCGAATTACATGGGGAATCAGCCCAGACCCCATTTTAATGCAGGTGGATATTCAGGTTTCCAGCATGGTTCAAATTATAATCAGCAACAAGGGCAATGGAGGTCCCATCCGGGCAATTAGTTCAACAAGGACCAGGGTGGACCATCTAATAGGCCTCAGCAAAAAGGGCCTAGCCTATATAATAGAACCACTAAGCTGGAGGAGACCCTTGCTCAGTTTATGTAGGTCACAATGTCCAACCACAAGAACACGGAGTCTGCCATCAAAAACCTTGGAATCCAAGTGGGGCAGCTGGCCAAATAGATTGCAGAAAAATCTTCTAGCACTTTTGGTGCGAACACTGAGCAGAATCCAAAAGAAGAATGTAAGGCTGTTATGACCAAAGGCAGAATGGCAACCATGGTTGAGAATGAGGGAAGAGCAGTTGATGACCAAGAACTAGTGATTATTGAAGGAGAAGAAAAAGATGAAGAGGAACAGTTGAGGGAGGAAAAAATAAATGAGAATGAGAAAGAAAAAGAAGGAGAGCAGAAAAATAATAGCGAGAAAGAAATAAATGTAAAAGAGAAGGAAGAAAAAGAAAAAGAAAAAAATGAGAAAAATAGTGAAAAAGATAGAGTCAAGAGGACTAAGAGTGAGCTTGCACATGAGAAGAAGAATGAAGCTATTCCATGTACAGGGAAAGAGGTGCCATATCCTTTGGTACCGTCAAAGAAAGACAAGGAGCGACACTTAGCTTGATTCCTTGATATCTTCAAGAAATTAGAGATAACAATTCCCTTTGGAGAACTCTGCAGCAGATGCCACTATATTCAAAATTCTTGAAAGATCTGTTAACTAAGAAGAGCAAGTACATTCACAGTGACAATATAGTTGTGGAAGGAAATTGCAGCACAGTGATCCAAAGAATCCTTCCACCTAAGCACAAAGATCCTGGAAGTGTCACAATTCCATGCTCTATTGGTTCTGTGTCTGTTGGAAAGGCTCTCATTGATTTGGGAGCCAGCATTAACTTGATGCCACTCCCCATGTGTAGGAGGCTAGGAGAGTTGGAAATTATGCCAACGGGAATGACACTACAGCTTGCAAATCGTTCTATAGTAAGGCCATATGGGGTGATTGAAGATGTTCTAGTTAAGGTGAAGCAGATTACCTTCCCCGCAGATTTTGTTGTAATGGATCTTGAAGAGGAAGCTGAAATTCCCTTGATTTTGGGCTGTCCCTTCTTGTCAACAGCCAGTTGTGTGGTAGACATGGTGATGCAATCTTACCCTGCAAGGGCATTGGATAGAAGACTCCAAGAAGATTGGGCCAGAGATGCAAGAGAAGGCCCTAAGGTTCTCATGAGCCTTAGGGTAGATTTTGAGCCCATGGGCTAAGTATGAGCCCACTTATTTATGTACATATTAGATTAAGATTTCATTATTTTTGTGCCTTGTATTTAGGGCTCCATAATGTAGGTAGGGTACCCTATAAATATAAGATTTTTCAGCCCTTGTATTTTAGGGCACCTAGACTAATTTTTATATTAGGGGTAGTTTTGTAATTTCACATGCACTAAGTGAATATTTGATGTGTGTGGTTGGAAATAAATTTAATTGAATAGGTATAAGCCCAATCCAATTAAATTTTAGAGAGGGAGGTGAGCATTTGCTTACTACACCCTATTGCCACATCATATAGTCACACTTTGTGCATGTCCTTCATGCTTTACATGCCTCATGACACCTAAGCACACTTAGTGGAGAATCCTGGAATTGATCTTGGTTTAGTGGGCTGAACCATAACTAAAATTCACTAATCATAATCAGTGAAATTTTGGCTCCAAAGTTTGGCTCCACAAATTCAAGTGAATTTGAATTGAAATTCAAATTTCCCTCCAATTTTGTGTGACACTTAGGCTATAAATAGAGGTCATGTGTGTGCATTTTTTGGAACTTTGATCATTTGAAAATTAAACTTCAGATTTTAGAGCTCTTTCAGATCATAAAATTTCGTGCTCTTCTCTTCCTCTCCCTCCATTCATCTCCTTCTTCCTCCAAGCTCTTCTCCATGGCCTCCTATGGTGGTGAGCTTCTTCTAGACTCATCTCCTTGAAGTGGCGTCTCCTCTCTCTCTTCCTTCTCCATTCCGCTGCCATTCATCTTCCAAGAAGCAAAGGAATCCATTGATGAAGAAGATCCTAGGCCTACAAGCTCCAATGGAGCTTACATCACACGGGGAAAGGTAAATTGGAATTGAGTGTGGATGACCAGAATGTTACATTTGACTTATTTGAGGCGATGAAGCACCCAAATGATAATAAGGCCTATTTTAAAGTAGAAAAAGTGGAAGATGAGATAGATATGGTAGCTAGAGCCATGGTATTGCAGTCTCCACTTGAAAAAGCACTAAACAACACTGTAGAATGTCTGACCATGGAAGAAGAAAAAGAAGTGCAGACTTGTCTTGAAGAATTAGATGGTGTAAAGGAAAAATCTGTTGGACATGTGGTATTTGAAGAATTGAAAAACAATTGGCCAACAGAAAAAGCTAAAGTAGAGTTGAAGACCCTTCCTGAACATCTAAAGTATGTATTTTTGGGGGAGAATGAAGCCAATCCAGTGATCATCAATAGTTCTTTGAGGATGGAAGAGGAGGATCAACTAGTGAAGGTATTAAAGAAACATAAGGTAGCCATTGGATGGCACATTTCTGATTTGAAAGGAATCAACCTTTCTTATTGTATGCATAAGATCAATATGGAAGCTGACTATAAGCCTGTGAGATAGCCACAAAGAAGATTGAATCCAGTTATGAAAGAGGAAGTGCGAAAGGAGGTGCTTAAACTATTGGAGGCAGGCCTCATCTATCCAATCTCGAAAAGTGCTTGGGTTAGCCCTGTACAATTGGTTCCCAAGAAATGAAGCATGACAGTGATAAGGAATGAGAAGAATGATTTAATTCCCACAAGAACCGTCACTGGCTGGAGAATGTGTATTGATTATAGAAAGCTGAATGAAGCCACTAGAAAAGATCATTATCCACTTCCCTTTATGGATTAGATGCTTAAAAGACTAGCTGGACAATCATTCTATTGCTTTTTAGATGGATATTCTGGCTACAATCAAATTGTTGTAGATCCAAATGACCAAGAAAAGACAACATTTACTTGTCCCTTTGGTGTGTTTGCTTATAGGCGAATGTCATTCGGTCTTTGCAATGCACATGCAACTTTCCAAAGATGTATGATGACAACTTTTGTTGATATGGTGGATAAATGTATTGAGGTGTTCATGGATGACTTCTCCGTCTTTGGTTCATCCTTTGATTATTGTCTATCAAATTTAGAGAGAGTGTTGCAACGATGCGAAGAGACAAATTTGGTGCTTAACTAGGAAAAATGCCATTTCATGGTGCAAGAAGGTATTGTCTTGGGCCACAAGATCTTTGAGAGGGGGATTGAAGTTGATAAAGCTAAGATTGATGTGATTGAGAAGTTACCCCCTCTTGTTAATGTCAAAGGAGTCAGAAGCTTTTTAGGGCATGCTAGGTTTAATAGGTGGTTTATAAAGGACTTTTCAAAGATTGCCAAGCCACTCAGCAATTTGCTTAACAAGGATGCATTGTTTTTATTTGATGAAGACTGTTTGAAAGCATTCAATATCCTAAAGACCAGCCTAGTGTCTGCTCCTGTGATTACAACACCAAATTGGGGTCAAGAGTTTGAACTAATGTGTGATGCAAGTGATTATGCTGTAGGCGCTGTCTTAGGCCAGAGAAAAGGCAGAGTATTCCATGCAATTTACTATGCTAGCAAGGTCTTGAATGATGCTCAGATTAATTATGCTACCACAAAGAGGGAAATGCTAGCAATTGTCTATACATTGAAGAAATTCAGGTCATACTTGGTGGGGTCAAAAGTAATAATTTACACTGATCATGCAGCCTTCAAGTATTTGCTGAATAAAGCTGATTCCAAGCCTCGGTTGATCAGATGGATTTTGTTACTCCAAGAATTTGATCTAGTTATCAAAGAAAGAAAGGATCCGAAAATTTGGTAACTGACCACTTGTCAAGACTAGTCAATGAAGAAGTAACTCTGAAGGAGCTAGAAATAAGGGATGAATTCCCTGATGAATCACTGGTTATGGTGAATGAGAGACCATGGTTCGCAGATTTGGCTAACTTCAAGGCAGCTGGAATCATTCCCAAGGATTTGACTTGGCGACAGAGGAAGAAATTCCTACATGATGCTCGCTTCTATATCTGGGATGATCCACATTTGTTTAAGATTAGAGCTGACAACCTTTTGAGAAGATATGTAACATGAGAAGAAGCCAAGAACATACTGTGGCATTGTCATAACTCACCATGTGGAGGGCATTATAGTGGAGACAAGACAACAGCTAAATTTCTACAATCAGGATTCTTTTGGCCAACACTTTTCAAAGATGCTCATGAACATGCTAGTCATTATGATCAATGTCAAAGGATGGGAGGAATTTCTAGGAGAAATGAAATGCCCTTGTAGAACATCGTGGAAGTGGAAATCTTTGATTGCTGGGGAATTCATTTCATAAGTCCTCTTCCTACATCTTTTGGAAATGAATACATTCTTGTAGCGGTAGATTACGTCTCCAAGTGGGTTGAAGCAGTGGCTGCTCCAAAGAATGATGCTAAGACTGTGCTGAAGTTTCTGAAGAAGAATATTTTTGCTCGCTTTGGAGTGCCTAGAGTCCTAATAAGTGATGGGGGTTCTCATTTTTGTAACAACCAACTGCAGAAGGTGTTAGGCCAATATCATGTCACACACAAAGTAGCCTCACCTTATCACCCACAAACAAATGGCCAAGCTGAAGTCTTCAATAGAGAAATGAAGAAAATCTTGGAGAAAACTGTAGCTTCCTCAAGAAAAGATTGGTCAAGTAAGTTGGATGATGCATTATGGGCTTACAAAACCGCATTCAAAACACCCATAGGCTTATCACCATTCTAAATGTTTTATGGCAAATCTTGCCACTTACCTGTGGAATTGGAACATAAAGCATACTGGGCTCTGAAATTCCTTAATTTTGATGAGTCCTTAGCAGGAGAAAAGAGGAAGTTGCAACTCTTAGAGCTAGAAGAAATGAGGATGAATGCCTAAGAGTCTTCAAGATTGTACAATGAAAAAGTGAAGGCCTATCATGATAAAAAGCTGCTTAAAAAGGAGTTCAAGCTAGGACAGCAAGTGTTGTTGTTCAATTCAAGATTGAAATTATTTACAGGCAAGATGAAATCCAAATGGTCTGGACCTTTCATCATCAAAGATGTCAAGCCCTACGGGGCTGTGGAATTATTTGATCCTCAATTAGAAAATCTAGACAGACCATGGGTAGTAAATGGTTAGAGATTAAAGCAGTATCGTGGAGGGAATATTAAGAGGATGACCACTCTCATGTATTTTCAAGACATATGAAGTAAGATGCGTCAAGCTAATGACGTTAAACGAGCGCTTACTGGGAGGCAACCCAACCCTTTTTAATTTTATTCATCACTGCATATAGTTAGGATTACTTGTTTGTGATTGCTTGAATGAATCATCAGCATGTTTTGCATTTGGATATGAGGTTCATTAAGCTTCTCTGAAGTTGTGGATGGAAAAATAAATTAGAAATTTTTTTAGCCATCCACTCGCTCAGCATGCCCTATGCGTTAAGTGAATCTTTGTTCACGCATTGAGCGAGTTACTTCTCGTAATAAGTGCATCAACCCCTACTCATTGGCTGAAAGGGCCTCGCTGAGCAAGCTTTGTGCACTAAGCCCAAAAACTTCTCTGGAATTTCATCTTTTGGAGTTGGGTGATGCAATCCTCCCTAGGAAGGGACCACTCACTAGAGCCATGAGCAAGAGGCTCCAAGAGGATTGGGCTAGAGCTGCTGAAGAAGACCCTAGGGTTCTCATGAACCTCAGGGTAGATTTCTGAGCCCATGGGCCAAGGTTGGGTCCAATTATCTTTGTACATATTAGACTAGGATGTCATTATATTTGGTCCTTGTATTTAGGGCTCCATAATGTAGGTAGGGTACCCTAGAAATATAGGATTTTTCAGCCCTTGTATTTTAGGGCACCTAGACTAGTTTTTATATTAGGCGTAGTTTTGTAATTTCACATGCACTAAGTGAATATTTGATGTGTGTGGTTGGAAATAAATTTAATTGAATTGGTAGAAGCCAAATCCAATTAAATTTTAGAGGGGGAGGTGAGCATTTGCTTACTACACCCATTGCCACATCATATAGTTACACTTTGTGCATGTCCTTCATGCTTTACATGCCTCATGACACCTAAGCACACTTAGTGGAGAATCTTGGAATTGATCTTGAATTAATGGGCTGAACCATAACTAAAATTCACTAATCATAATTAGTGAAATTTTAGCTCCAAATTTTGGCTCCACAAATTCAAGTGAAATTTGAATTGAAATTCAAATTTCCCTCAAATTTTGTGACACTTAGGCTATAAATAGAGGTCATGTGTGTGCATTTTTTGGAACTTTGATCATTTGAAAATTAAACTTCAGATTTTAGAGCTCTTTTAGAGTATAAAATTTTGTGCTCTTCTCTTCCTCTCCCTCCATTCATCTCCTTCTTCCTCCAAGCTCTTATTCATGGCCTCCTATGGTGGTGAGCTTCTTCTAGACTCATCTCCTTGAAGTGGCGTCTCCTCTCTCTCTTCCTTCTGGATTCCGCTGCCATTCATCTTCCAAGAAGCAAAGGAATCCATTGATGAAGAAGATCCTAGGCCTACAAGCTCCAATGGAGCTTACATCATGTGGTATCAAGAGCATCTTCATCTAGGTGATATTCTTTTTCTTCCTCTATCTTTTTGCTCGGTGAATTCTCTTTAATTCCTTGTTCTTTATCTTATTCTCCATGTATATCCTCCATTGTCTTGTGTTTTGGTGCTGTTTAGTGTCGATTCAAAAAAATAAACCGATTAAATCTTAGATCTACACTTGTTCTTGCATTTCTATGGTTCAAATTTTGTAGATCTACTCTTGAATCTTGTTTTTGTGTTGATTTTAGGTTCTATCAATTTTCATTCATAATATTCTTGTGCTGAACCTTTAGATCTAAATTTTCTTCCAAAATATTGATTAGAAAAAAAAACACAAAAATCTAAGTGTAAATCACTTCATCCATGTTGTCTTAGAGTCATGTTTAGTCATAATAATTGTCACATTATGCTCTAAGTTTGTGTTGAATTTTTATTTTGTTTATTGAATTCTAGATACATTTGTTCATGTATTCTTTTCATTCTTAGCCTATCTTTTTAATTTTGAGTCTAATTCATGCATGTTATTTAGTTCATAACATGTTCTAAATCAATTCCTAGAAGTAGTCTTGTTGTTGAACTCTTTTTTGTTTTCTAAGTTTCCTACATAATGCCTATGATGAAGTTGAGTTGTGGTGCTGAGTTGTGGCTAGATTTGTGAATAAAATAAGTCTTAAGCTCTCTTGAATTGTGTTATTCAAGATAATTTAGCATAATCAAACACAAATTGTAACTATCTAAGCCTTAAGCAACATAAACACTACTCTTGATTTCTAGGTTGAAATTGCTGGTGGTGGAAGCTTGAACATACGAACTTGTATAAATTACTGGGAATTGTTCACTATGTTTTTTGAGCTGAAATTTTTACTTAATTTTCTAGACATCTGGACCAAAATTATAAAAAAAAAGAACCAAGCGATTTGGATTAAAGGAAAAAATAATAAAAATCACACAAGTTGACAGAAAAATCAGTGTACAGGAAAAAAAAGTGAAAGGGAAGTGTGCTTGTTGTTTTGGCTCAAAATTTGTTCTATAATTAGTGTCTATTTTATACCAATCCTAGTTCTAAAATTTCAATTGAAAATTATTGTGAAAACAAGTGCCAAAACTAAAGGTTTCTTGAGTCTTTTTTACTCTACTCTAGAGTCATTCTAAGTTTCTCTTTGAGTCCTAGCTTGCTTTTATGTGCTTTTCATTGCTTTAATTGTTGAATCATCCTTGAAAATTTGTCTTCTCAAAAATCTTTTGGTTTAGCTTTCATCTCATTTTTTGGTCTTTTGTTATTGCTTGTCTCTTTGTTTCCTTGTTTGTGAGTTGCCATATAGGGAATTGGAAAGGAGGATTGGTGTCATCCCTTGAAGAATTTGAGTCAAGAAGTAAGGGGCCAACCACCTTAAGAGTTGTTGGAATAAGAAGCACTCCAAATTGAGTGAAACAAAAAAGAGAGAATAGCCACCACAATTGAGGACTTTTTTTTTTAATTTCTAATTGGCAATTTTCTTTGCTTTCAAACTTTGTAACAAAAAGGCCTTTCATTGGAAGTAAGTTGGGAGCCTCCAATAGGTCACCCTACTTCTATTTGTATGTAATAATTTTAGTCAATTTTCCCTTAGGATAGTGAGTGTTTTGTTGGAAACCTTAAATGAGGTCATCCAAACACTCTTAGGATCCGCCTAGTTTGCATTTCTTGCACTTTAATTTCTTACTTACTTTCATAGCTTATTTCCTTTACCCTCTGATCGAGGCCGTACCCGAATCAAATAAACATTTAAAAAAATGCAGTATCTAGGAAGTGATCCTAGGTCGTCTCCCAACGAGCAATGGTCAACCAAACGTTCATAGCAGATAGTAATAAAACACTAACGAATTGGGGGGGGGGGGTTAATTGTTTTTGTAAATTAAACAAGTAAATTTGAATTAGAAAATATCAGAATTAAAACACGTTGTTTCCCCTTGATTCACAAGCAAGTCTCTTATCCTAGGTTATGAGAACTTATCCTTTATCAGTTCAACCACTTAATCCAACCCTAAATTAAATTACTAAGCAAAATTTAACATAAGGCATTCATTATGTGATTAAGCAACACATACACCAATTAATCATGAACGAAACTGATCATTAAGCATGAACATAAATTAAGCGTAGAGACAATTAATCAAGCACTAAGCATGCATGGATTAATAGCAACAAATATAGAGTAATTAATGAAGAGGAAAAACTGATCAGAATTCAATAGAAATAATAAAACCTCAAAGAGAGTTGTGCTTGATCCTCAAGAGAAAACAACGCTAGAGACTTAGCCTTCCATCAATAAGTAGAAACGAAATTGTAGATTGAAGCAAAAAATGAAATTTTATTGCTACGTGAATAGTAAAAATTGGAATTGCAAAACCTAAAATTATTCTTTGTCCCTAAAATGAAAGAGAGAGAGAGGAAAACGAAAAAGAGAGAGAGCCTAAAACTAGAACCTTGGTGCTCTTATATAGTTCTCAGCCCTAAAGCTTACAAATCTGTTTTAAGTCCAAGCCCATAAATAAAATAAAATCTAAATAAGATAAGATAAAACAAAATCTAGATGAAATAAAATCTAGATAAGATAAGATAAGATAATATCTAGATGAGATAAAATCTAGATATGATAAGATAAAATCTAGATGAAATAATATCTAGATGAGATAAAATCTAGATAAGATAAGATTTGGTAGAATAAAATAGTTTGCTCTCTTCAAGTCCAAGCCCAATTGCTTATAATTCTCTTTAAATTAAATTAAAAACACAAAATTAATCCAGTAGGCCCAAATGATAAAATTGCATAATTAAATTGACAATTAAGGCTAATCAGTAATTAAAATGGTGACAAAAAGGGTTAAGAAATATGAGAAACTGATGACACATCACCCTCCATTGTCAAACCGCCTAGATAGCTTGCCTTTTACCAATTAGTTTTTACCTTATCTTTCACACCTCTTTTAGTGTTTATTTTGGCTAGTTTCAACCATAGTTTCTTTTACCTTTTTTTCAAACCCCCAACAAGAAAGAACCATAACTTAGGAACCAACATGAGTCTTCATTCTTCATCTAGTGTTAATGGTGAGGGTTCTACTCCGAAGGACCCCTTGTATAAGATATTAGATGAGTTGAGATCCCTTAAGTTGTGGAAAGAAAAACAAGAGAGAAAAGAAAAAGGTAAAAAAAGAGTGGAAGAAATAAGTCAAGATGAAAGAGAGAAAATAAGAGAGGAAGAAAAAAGAAAAATAATGAAAGAAATGAAAAGAGAAAAACATGCCTCCTATAGTAGTCATGAATCTTGCAAGAGTTTAAGTGAAGAACTTAGCGACTATTATAGAGGGCACCATAGTTCACATACTAAACATCACTCCCAAAGAAAAGAAAAGGATAGAAGGCCTCAAGAGGTTAAAATTAGCCTCCCATATTTCCAGGGAAAAGATAATGTTGAGGCCTACTTAGATTGGGAAATGAAGGTTGAACAACTCTTGCCATCATATTAGCGAAGAGAGAAAAGTTCCATTGGCTACCCTTAGCTTTCAAGGGTATGCCCTTTATTGGTGGACTTCCCTTGTTAGGGAACAAAGGATTCATGGGGATCCTCCAATAGAGTATTGGAATGATCTTAAGAGTGCCCTTAGGAAGAGACACATTCGCTCCTACTATGAAAGGGAGCTTATGGACAAGCTCTAAAGGCTTAGACAAGGGAGTATGAGTGTTGAAGAATATAGACAACAAATGGAACTACTCCTTTTAAGAGCTGGACTTAGGGAGGAGGAAAGAACAAGAAGAGCTAGGTTCCTTAGTGGGCTTAATATGGAAGTGAGGGATAAGGTTGAACTCCTTCCATATAGGGACCTAAATGAGCTAGTCCAACTTTGTACAAGAGTGGAGCAACAACTTAAAAGAAAGCCTTCTTCAAAATCTTATGGCTTTCACTCTTATCCAAGGAAAGACCAAGCCCAACGAATTTTGGGACCTGCACCTTCAAAACCCAAGGAAGATAAGGGTAAGACCATAGAGAAATCCACTCCTAAGACTAGTTCCTAAGAAAGGACTAGCAACATTAAATGCTTCAAATGTCTTGGGAGAGGTCACATTGCCTCTCAATGCCCCACAAAGAAAACCATGATTATGAGGGGTCAAGACATTTATAGTAGTCAAGAGGAGACTACTTCTTCCCCTTCCTCTAGTGGAAGTGAAGATGATGTAAGGGGTGAAGAGTCTAGTGAGGAAGTCTACCCCCATGAAGAAGGTGACCTCTTAATGGTTAGAAGGCTCCTTGGAGGTCAATCTTATGATCTATCTCAATCCCAAAGAGAGAACATTTTTCATACAAGATGCAAAATTTTAGATAAAACTTGTTCTCTCATTGTGGATAGTGGATCTTGTTGCAATTGTTGTAGCACAAGATTAGTTTCCAAGTTGAACCTCACTATCATTCCCCACCCAAAACCTTATAAACTTCAATGGCTCAATGAGCAAGGGGAAATGATAGTTAACCAACAAGTGAAGGTACCTTTCTCTATTGGGACATATAAGGATGAAGTTAATTGTGATATAGTTCCCATGGAGGCATGACATATTCTTTTAGGAAGGCCGTGACAATTTGATAGGAAGATCATTTATAATGGCCTAACTAATGAGATTACCCTCACCCATCTTGGCACTAAATTTATGTTGCATCCTCAAACACCTTCACAGGTGGCCAAAGATCAACTAACTATGAAAGATAAGAGGGATAAGGAAGAAAAAGTAGAAAAACAAAAGAAAAAGAAAGATAGTAAGGCCTTGTCTTCAAAGGCCAAGGGGAAGGAAAAAGAGGGAAAGGATTCCTCCAAGAAGATTGTTAAGAAGGAAAATCATTTTGCAACAAAAGGTGATATTAAAATAGGACTCCTTCTTAAACAATCTTTCTACCTTCTCCTATCAAGGGAAACATCCCTTAGCACTGCCACAATTCCTACATTTGAGACCTTACCCCCAAAGGTCCAAGAACTCTTACATGAATTTGGTGATATATTTCCCAAAGAGATACCCCCTGGGCTACCTCCTTTAAGGGGAATAGAACACCAAATAGATTTAGTCCCAGGAGCAAGCCTTCCTAATAGGCCAGCCTATAGGACTAACCCTCAAGAAACTAAGGAGATAGAGTCTCAAGTTAAAGAATTGTTGGAGAAGGGCTGGGTCCAAGAGAGCCTAATTCCATGTGTTGTGTGTTCGGCTTCCGGCAAGTGCACCGGATCACACAAGTAGTATAAAACGGTAAGAACCGAGTATCGAACTCTCGGGGAACTTGTGTTATTTGGTAAGCTATTTCAGCAATTAAGTGTCTGGTATGTAAAGATAAGTGTGAATATGAACAGGTGTATAAACTATCTGTGCAAAAAGAAAGAAAATCACGCGAGAGAAATGATGTGTAAAAACAAGTAGAAACACGTTGGTCTTCCTAATAGGTGCCTGATGCTGAAAAGATATTCTCTATCTAACAATGCTCATGTGTTCTTATGGTGTCTCCTAAGATACTAAACCCTGATTCCTCATGATAGTTTAGCCTAATCCTGATCAAGCATCATCCGCAAATTCCTCTTGTAAGACTAAACTCAACCAGGACCGCATTAAGACACACATACACAACTAACTTATCGCACCCCGATTCCTCGTGATAGTACGATAACTTAGCCCTGCACTATCAAGGACTTTAGAGTCAGACCAATTTCCTCTGTTGAATGACCCTAACAAAGCATGCATCTACGTGATCAAGGTAAAGGCATACTGGAGTGAAAAGAAGATAGCACAGAGAACACACAAAACATCATTAAATATATAAAAATATATGTACATCAGGTACCTACAGGGAAGATCCAACAGAGGATTTAGCTTTCCATACTAGGAAGCCTTCTTTACAACAAAGAGAAGAACAAGATGAAGGATTGCAAAAATACAAGTGGTGAGGATGTCTCCTTCACCTCTAGGATCTCACAATCACTCACAAACTCATCTCAAGCTCTCAAACAGGCTCCTACTTCAAGCTCTGATCTCTGCAGATCTTCACACAACAAAATCTCTCAAAACTCTATGGAACTTGGACCTTTCTCTCTCTAGAAACCCTAGACATGCAAAGCTCTGAATCCTAGTCAAAACTCCCTCTCTAAAATCTGATTTCAGGCTTAAATAGGTGGCCTTGTACGTGCTCGTGCGCTTAGCGCACTTATGGACCGCTTAGCGCACATTAGTGAATTTCGTCTTAGCACGTGCCTTTCTTGCTTAGCGAATGAACTAAAGTGGTGCGCTTAGTGAGATGAAGCGGTGCGCTTAGCAAACCTGTATAGCTCATCTTCTTCCAGAGTCTTCCTCACGCTTAGCCTATGAGTGTTGCGCTTAGCGGACGCTCGCTAAGCCAGCAGATTGGGTTAGCAAAAAGATGAAAAACAACATTTTTCAAAGCTTGCCTAATTAACCTGAAATTGAGAGAAAATGATTATTAAACACACAAAATGGAAGTACCAAATATTTATTACCTATACTTAACAGAAAATACTTATAACACTACAAAATAACCATAAATTGGAAGAGTTTGATACAATTTACACAAGTTTTATACACAAAAGTTAGTCGTTTTCACCGACTAACACTATGCCAGTGTTGTTGGTGCCTAAAAAGGATGGTACGTGGAGAATGTGTATAGATTGCAGGGTCATCAGCAACATCACTGTAAAGTATAGACACCTCATTCCTAGACTTGATGATTTTCTTGATGAGTTGCATGGTGCCAATATCTTTTCAAAAATTGATCTTAAAAGTGATTATCACCAAATTAGGATGAAAAAGGGTGATGAGTGGAAAACTGCTTTCAAGACCAAGTTTGGTTTGTATGAATGGCTAGTGATGCCTTTTGGGCTCACTAATGCACCAAGCACCTTTATGAGGCTTATGCATCATGTCTTGAGGGATTTCATAGGTAGATTTGTAGTTGTTTATTTTGATGATATTTTAGTGTACAGTAGGAGCCTAGATGATCACTTAGGACATCTCAGGCATGTTCTTTCAATCCTTAGGAAAAACACCCTCTATGCAAATATAGAGAAGTGTACCTTTTGTGTAGATAATATAGTTTTCTTAGGTTTTGTAGTTGGTAGAAATGGGGTCCAAGTGGACCCTGAGAAAATCAAGGCCATCCAAGAATGGCCCACCCCAAAAAGTGTAGGAGATATTGGGAGCTTCCATGGGTTAGCAAGCTTCTATAGAAGGTTTGTTCCTAATTTCTTTACAATTGCATCACCTCTCAATGAACTGGTGAAGAAGAATGTGGCATTTATCTAGGGTGAAAAACAAGAGCAAGCCTTTGCTTTGCTCAAAGAAAAGCTTACGAAGGCACATGTTCTAGCTCTTCCTGACTTTTCTAAAAATTTTGAGATAGAATGTGATGCCTCTGGAGTGGGTGTAGGAGTTGTATTGTTGCAAGGTGGGCACCCTATTGCTTATTTTAGTGAAAAAAATCATGGTGCCACCCTCAACTACCCCACCTATGATAAAGCACTTTATGCCTTAATAAGAGCCCTCCAAACTTGGGAACATTATCTTGTTTCCAAGGAATTTGTCATTCATAGTGATCATGAATCACTTAAATACATTAGAGGGCAAAGCAAGTTAAACAAAAGGCATGCAAAATGAGTAGAGTACCTAGAGAAATTTCCATATGTTATCAAATACAAAAAGGGAAAAACAAATGTGGTATCTGATGCCCTCTCAAGGAGACACACATTTTTTTGCTCCCTAAGAGCTAAAATTTTAGGATTTGATAACATTAGGGAATTATATACTTTAGATGAACATTTCTCTCCCATTTATGAGAGTTGTGGGCAAAAGGCCTAAGATGGATTCTATTTGGCTGAGGGGTATTTGTTCAAAGAGGGAAATCTTTGCATACCCTAAGGATCCATCAGGAAATTACTTGTGAAAGAGAGCCATTAGGCTGGGCTCATGGGCCACTTTGGGATAGACAAGACCCTTGTCTTACTCAAAGAAAATTTTTATTGGCCCCATATGAAGAAAGATGTCCATAAGCATTGCACTAGGTGTGTGGCTTGTTTACAAGCCAAGTCTAGGATGATGCCTCATGGGCTATACACACCCTTACCCATCCCCTCTTCACCTTGCGTATACATTAGTATGGACTTTGTCCTTGGGCTTCCTAGAACCCAAAGAGGTGTAGACTCTATCTTTGTGGTGCTGGATAGGTTTAGCAAGATGGCACACTTTATACCATTCCACAAGGTGGATGATGGTACCCATATCTCAAAACCCTTTTTAAGGGAAGTTGTGAGACTCCACAGTTTGCCTAGGACCATTGTGTCAGATAGAGATGCTAAGTTCCTTAGCCACTTCTGGAAAACCTTATGGGCTAAGCTAGGAACTAGCTTCTTTTCTTTACCACTTGCCATCCACAAATTGATGGGCAAACAGAGGTAGTGAATAGGTCTCTATCCACCCTTTTAAGGGCTCTTCTGAAAGGCAACCATAAGTCTTAGGACGAGTATCTTCCTCATGGAGAATTTGCCTACAACAGGGGGGTTCATAGAACCACCAAGCAATCCCCATTTGAGGTTGTCTATGGGTTCAATCCTCTAATATCATTAGACCTAATTCCCCTCTCACTTGACAATTCTTTTATACATAAAAAAGGGGAATCTAGCTCAGAGTTTGTAAAGAAGTTGCATGAGAGGGTTAGGAACCAAATAGAGAACCAAACAAAGGTGTATTCAACTAAAGGCAATAGAGGAAGAAACTAGCTAGTTCTTAATGAGGGTGATTGGGTTTGGCTCCATCTTAGGAAGGATAGATTCCGTACTAAAAGGAAATCCAAGCTTAGCCTTATCGGTGATGGACCTTTTTAGGTCTTGGAGAGGATCAATAACAATGCCTATAGGTTGGACGTCCCACAAGAGTATAACATTTTTTATTTAATTCCTTTTGCAGGTGGAGCTGATATTGAGGAGGAGGAACTAACAGATTTGAGGTCAAATCCTCTTCAAGGGGAAGGAGCTGATGCAATCCTCCCTAAGAAGGGACCAGTCACTAGAGCCATGAGCAAGAGGCTCCAAGAGGATTGGGCTAGAGCTGCTGAAGAAGGCCCTAGGATTCTCATGAACCTCAGGGTAGATTTCTGAGCCTATGGGCCAAGGTTGGGTCCAATTATCTTTGTACATATTAGACTAGGATGTCATTATATTTGGTCCTTGTATTTAGAGCTCCATAATGTAGGTAGGGTACCCTAGAAATATAGGATTTTTTAGCCCTTGTATTTTAGGGCACCTAGACTAGTTTTTGTATTAGGGGTAGTTTTGTAATTTCACATGCACTAAGTGAATATTTTATGTATGTGGTTGGAAATAAATTTAATTGAATTGGT
Source organism: Glycine max (assembly GCF_000004515.6). Lineage (NCBI taxonomy): Eukaryota > Viridiplantae > Streptophyta > Magnoliopsida > Fabales > Fabaceae > Glycine > Glycine max. The sequence goes on from NC_038241.2 coordinate 10,643,074, forward strand.
AGAAGCCCAATCCAATTAAATTTTAGAGGGGGAGGTGAGCATTTGCTTACTACACCCCATTGCCACATAATATAGTCACACTTTGTGCATGTCCTTCATGCTTTACATACCTCATGACACCTAAGCACACTTAGTGGAGAATCTTGGAATTGATCTTGGATTAGTAGGTTGAACCATAACTAAAATTCACTAATCATAATTAGTGAAATTTTGGCTCCAAAAATTCAATTTCAAATTCAAGTGAAATTCAAATTTCCCTCCAATTTTGTGTGACACTTAGGCTATAAATAGAGATCATGTGTGAGCATTTTTTGAACTTTGATCATTTGAAAATTAAACTTCAGATTTTAGGGCTCTTTTAGAGCACAAAATTTCGTGCTCTTCTCTTCCTCTCCCTTCATTCATCTCCTTCTTCCTCCAAGCTCTTATCCATGGCCTTCTATGGTGGTGAGCTTCTTCTAGACTCATCTTCTCCTTGAAGTGGCGTCTCCTCTCTCTCTTCCTTCTCCATTCTGTTGTCATTCATCTTCCAAGAAGCAAAGGAATCTATTGATGAAGAAGATCCTAGGCCGAAAAGCTCCAATGGAGCTTACATCATTGGGTAAAGCGAGTCATCTCACTAAGCGCACAACTGCATCTCGCTAAGGGCTCTTTGTGCGCTAAGCACAATTTTCTCTCTGTTGGACCATTAATGTGAATTGGGCCCAGCGGGTCAGCCCGCTAAGCCCAAATCCCTCTCGGGTTTGGAATTGCGCTAAGCGAGAGTCTCTCGCTAAGCAAGCCCCACTACTGCATCAGGAAGCATTTTATTCGCTAAGTCGGCCCATGGGCCGCTAAGCGAGAGTTGTAGACCAATCAGAGCTGCAGAACTCCCTAAGCGAGAGTTATAGACCAACTGGCGGGCATCATGCACAGAAAAATCAAATTTCCAATCATCAATCAGTGTACCCTCAAAAGGCACACCTTCACTAGGCAATTTGGTTAAATCATAAAATAGGGATTGGTCAATGACCATCTTAATCCCATAAACTTCAGACATTAGGGTACCTTCATTGATTTCTAAATTAGAATAAAAGGCTTTGGCTAGATCAGAATAAACGGGTAATTTCAGAGACATGAATGGAATACGATTTGAGTTTTCAAATGCTTGAAAGCATTCAAAACTCTCACTTGAGAAGAAATCCATATCTATGAATTTTGGGTCTATAATGGAACGAGAGGAAAAGATGTTTGTGTACCGTATACGTTGTTCCTCTGATGAAAACAATGATCCAGAGGGAGTGGAGGAAGGAATTGGCATTTTCTGTGACCTGGAATGTCGTTGACTCCGACTCGAAGTGCCCTTTCGCTTCTTCGATGGTTCTGCCATTTGAAGAGCTTTTTCGAGATTTCAATCTATTCAAATGAAAGAGAGTGGAAAAAGAAGAAGTTTGGGCTTTGTGGGGAGTGATTTGGACAAGAATTGAGTGAGATATGGCTGGAAGAAAAATTGGGGGCGAGGGTTTTCGAGAGAGAGAAGAGTTGCAGGTTTCAGAATTTGAAATCTGAATATATAGGTGCAGGGACGCGTTGTAATCGATTACACAAATATGGTAATCGATTACCAGAGAGCAACATAGCCAAAAATAACTGCTTGTAATCGATTACACTATTATGGTAATCGATTGCCAGAGGTTATTTTAGCCAGAAAACAAAAACTAAAAGACTTTCTAGGAAAAAAGAAATTTTGAGTAATTATCAAAATACTTTTTAAAGATAAATATATTAAAAAAATACTTTATGAATAATTCTCAATCATGTAACTCACATATCATATCATTAAAACATGTAGATAATCAATTTTATCAAAAACAATCAAAACACAAGTATGAAGAATATTGATTTTATTTAAATATATGAATAAATATTTCATGCAAATAAGATGAAATCAATCAAGAACACATACTCATGATTTCAAACAATCAAAAACAAACAAATAAAGATTTGTTAGTCATCATAATCAAATTGTTTGAATAAAAATTTCAACTTAAGAGAAATTTTAATAGGATAATGGTTTTGATATTACCTTATTCAAGATTAAAGTGTCTAGATCTTCAAAGATGAGGATCATGCTTTTTCTCCTTGTTTTTCATTCTTGAGAGATGTTCTCATCACTTTCATAATCTTTGGTTAGAATATTAATCTCCTTTTCTGAACCATCGGATGAATCATTGTCATCCCATGCGATGTAGGCTTTCTTAGTTCTTCTTTTATCAAATCTTTTCTTTTCACTTTTCTCTGACCATTCTTCATTTGAAGGGCAATTGGCCTTGATGTGACCAATTTGGTTGCATTTGTAACACCTAAGGACTTGTGAATCATCTTGTGATTTTCTTCCATTATTGAAATTCTGACGCCTGTCAATTCTTCTTTTCTTGATGAATTTTTGAAATTTCTTAACAAAGAAAGAAAAATCTTCTTCATCATCTGAATCTTCTTCTTCGTTTTCTTCTTGTATTGATGATGAGGCTTTAAGGGCTATACTTCTCTTCTTTTTGTCATTTTCTTCATTCTGATTAAGGTGTTGAAGTTCCATCTCGTGTTCCTGCAATTTACCAAATAAAGTGGCAAGAGACATGGAAGAGAGGTCTTTACTTTCAGAAATAGCAGTTACCTTGGGCTGCCATTCCCTACTTAAACATCTTAAAACTTTATTAATCAAATCTTCATTAGGAAATATTTTTCCTAGAGAAGCAAGGTGGTTTACTATATGTGTAAATCTTTTTTGCAAACTATGAATATTTTCATTAGGGTTCATCCTAAATAATTCATATTCATGGGTTAGGGTATTGATTCTAGACCTTTTTACATCTGTGGTTCCTTCATGGGTTAATTGGAGAGTATCTCACATCTCCTTGGCATTAGTACAATTTGATACTCTAAAGTACTCATCTATTCCTAGGGCTGAAGTGATGATGTTTTTGGCTTTGAGATCATATTGGATTCTTCTCCTATCTTCTTCTGTCCACTTATCTCTAGGTTTTTGGGTTGTAGTACTTGTGCTTACATCTACTATAGTGGGTATGTGTGGTCCTAATTCTATTGCTTCCCAAATATTTAGATCTATGGCTTCAATGAATATCTGCATACGGGTTTTCCAATAATGGTAACCCTCACCATTGAAAATGGGTGGTCTGTGAATGGAATTTCCTTCAGGAAACAAGGGATTTGAAGAGGCCATGAATCTTGAAGTTGTTAGACTTTCTACAAGATACCTGCTCTGATACCACTTGTTGGATCGAGTGGCCTCAGAATAATTAAGAATGGGGGGTTGAATTAATTATTCCTAAACCTTTACTAATTAAAAAATTACTCTTCTAAGGCTTTTACTAAGTTGTTAAGAGAATAAGGAGTAGAAGAGAAACTTAACAGAAAGTAAAAGCGGAAATTAAATGCACAGCGGAAATTAAAAGAGTTGGGAAGAAGGAGACAAACACACAAGAGTTTTTATACTGGTTCGGAAACAACCCGTGCCTACATCCAGTCCCCAAGCTACCTGCGGTCCTTGAGATTTCTTTTCAACCTTCTAAAAATCCTTTTACAAGCAAAGATCCATAAGGGATGTACCCTCCCTTGTTCTCTTTGAAACCCTAGTGGATGTACCCTCCACTAGAACTGATCCACAAGAGATGTACCCTCTACTTGTACCACAAAGGATGTACCCTCCAATGTGTTAAGACAAAGATCTCAGGCGGTTAAACCTTTGATACTTTGTGAATGGAGATACAAAAGAATTCTTAGGCGGTTAGTCCTTTGAAAACTTTTGTATAAGGGAAAGGGAAGAATCAAATGAATTCCCAGACTGTATCATTTTGAATTCTTTGACAAGGGAGAAGGGAGACACAAAAGAATTCAGGCGGTTAGTCCTTTGTTCTTTTGGAAAAGGGAGAAGAGAGATACAAAAAGAATTCAAGCGGTTAGTCCTTGGCGAATTCTTTTTGGCAAAGGGAGAAGAGAATGAAAAGATGAATAGCACAAGTTTTCAAGGTTTAGAAAAACCAGAAAACTTTGGAAAGCTTTTGGCACAAAGAAGAAGAAGAAGTTCCAAGAGATTCAAGGCTTGTAAAGGATTGCATAAGATTGATTGAAAAAGTGTATTAGTGTATTGAAAAGCAAATCAAAGCCTTGCTTTTATAGACTCTTCATGTCTGGCCAAGAGGACCATTTAGAAGAGTTATAAATTTTAGAAAAACTTAAAACCAATTTGAAAAAGTCAAAAACCATTTGAAGAGTTACATTTTTTGATTTATTCAGAAACAATCATTGGTAATCGATTACCAAATCAGTGTAATCGATTACACAAGGCTTTTATGTGAAAGGATGTGACTCTTCACATTTGAATTTGAATTTCAACGTTCAAAGGCACTGGTAATCGATTACCAAAACATTGTAATCGATTACAGCTTTTTGAAATTAATTGGAACGTTGTAAATTCAGTTTGAAAACTTTTTCAAATCCATTTTGCTACTGGTAATCGATTACAACAATCTGGTAATCGATTACCAGAGAGTAAAAACTCTTTGGTAAACATGTTTTGAGAAAAACCATGTGCTACTCAATTTTTGAGAAAAACCTTTTCATACTTATCTTGATTAAGCCTTCTCTTGATTCTTGAATCTTGATCTCTTGAATCTTGATTCTTGATTCTTGAAATCAACTTTCCTCTAGAATCTTGAAGTGTTCTTGATTCTATCTTGAACATCTTGAACTCATTCTTTGATTGACCTTTGAGCTTTTTGTCATCACCTTTGTCATCATCTTTGTTATCATCAAAACATCTTTGAATCACTCTTGATTCACCATGAAGCTTTGCTTCTACATAAGCGCTTGATGGTGCTAAGCCTGTTTAGTGTGTCGCACTAAGCGAGTCAGTCTCGCTAAACACAATTAGCTCTCTGTGAGAGAATATGGCTTAGTGAGTCATGCTCGCTTAGCCACTATGTTGTTTCAGCTAAGCGAGTGTGTCTCACTTAGCCAGAGTGTGTGTTTTTCTATTGTCACGCTAAGCACGCCTCACGCACTAAGCGAGTGCTGTTATTTTTATAAGGCGCGCTAAGTGAGCTAGTCTTGCTAATCGCCCAGTCTATTTTTCTGTTTTATTTTTCTGCTTTTAGTTGAAATAAAAACCTTTCTAATATGATTCTTGTGCTCATTTTTTATGTATGGCCTCTAGAAAGAGGAAAGTCATAGCCTCCCGACCTCGAGAACCTTATGACACCACTCGGTTCGTTTCTGAGGTTGCGTGGGAGCGATATTCATAGAACGTTCACTCCCGAAACATCCTTTTGGAGAGGAACGTTAACCTCTTTGTGACTGAGTATGATGAATTCAGAAGAGAGCTGATCAGAAGAAACTAGCACAAGGCCTTGACCCAGCACATGGACGGGCACATTGATGTGGCCCTGGTTAAGGAGTTCTACTCGAACCTATATGATCCAGAAGATAAATCTCCAAAACAGGTTCGAGTCAGAGGAAAGCTGATTAAGTTTGATGCGGCATCACTGAATGCCTTCTTGGAGATGCCACCAGTCATTCAGCTAGGGGAGCAGTACCCTTCATATTCTTTTTTTTGTAGGGCGCGCACAGATCCTTAGGAGCTTGCTTCCAAGCTCTGTATTCCATGGCACGGATTTGTTTTGAATGCTGAAGGGGTGCCCTGGAAGCTCCTGAGGAAGGATTTGACTACATTGGCACAAACATGGAGTGTGCTATCTTATTCTAACCTCGCCCCCACTTCCCATACATCCGATTTGAACATGGACAAGGCGAGGTTAGTCTACGACCTTGTGATGAAGATGGATATGGACATGGGCTTCCTCATATAACACCAGATTTCTCAGATGGCCTAGTCCAACTCCTCGAGGCTCGATTTTCCAGCCTTGATCACAGCATTATGCGTCGCCCGAGGAGTTATCTCAGATTCCTTGACTTTCGAGTCCCTCAGCCCTGCCATTAATTTGGCATACATAAAGAAGAATTGTTGAAACCTGGACGATCCCACGATCGTATTTCCAGGGACCCGCAAGGCACGGGTTCGAGGATCTGAGGCCCATCTTCTTCTGCTCCTACTCCTGCTTCTACTTCTGCTCCTGCCTCTACTGATCCAGCTCCCTCTACTTCTCTTCCACCACCATCAGTTCCAGCACCTGTTGGCACCGCCGCTCAGAGCTCTGATGTCACGGTGCCGATGCTGTAGAGCCTACACCATGGCTTATGCCTGGTGATGCAGAGTATTCACGACTTGGCTCAACATCGGCCCATCATTAGCATGGAGGATTTCATGGCTCAAGTGGCTTGGCTAGGAGTCCAGCCTTCTCCTTTGGGGGGAGGTGAGGCTTCCGCAGCCCAGAAGCCTCAGCCAGAACCTCAGCCGAAGGTCGCATGTGAGGCTATGCCAGAGATGACTCCACAGGTTTCACCTGTTACTTCACCTGTTGTGGAGGTCTCTAAGGATGAAGAAGGCGCCGAGGACATAGACTATGTAGCAGATTTATAGTCAGCACAGAGTACCTGGTATCCTTAGCCTACAGCTGCACAAGAGACACCTCAACCAACCCAGGATACTCCTTCTTCACCTATGGATGAGCCTGCACCAGCACAAAAGGAGCCATGACAAGATTTTCATTTATTTTCCTGCTTTTGATACATTTTATGTTCAATTTACATTTTTAGTTTTAGTTTTATGTTTCAGTTTATTTATTTAGTAAATTTGAAAGCTTGTTGAATAGTTTGCAGTTTGATTGATTATGCAGTGGTTGTTTGATACGAAAATTTTGTGTTTATGAATGATTTGAATTGATCAATTGCATGGATTGAGTGAATTGTGATGCGTAGATCATATGCTTTGAATAAGTATGCACTAATTAGAACAAAAAGAACATGAATTAGGGATATGACTGAAAATGTTAATTGGTTTGACAGATAAATTATGAAGGTAAGCATTAGCCACAACCTGGTGAGTTGTGTGAACTTTAAACGTGAGAGAACGACTAGCATTGAGTACTGATTTTTGCATGAATCTCTGATTACTGAATGAATGCATGAGTTTGAAGATGATGAAGGCCATGATTGATTGAAACAGCCACTTAGCCAAAAAAACTTACCCTGTTAATGAATGATGAATCCCTTGCACCCATGTTGAGCTTGTTTTTTATTGATTGAACTAAACCTTGAGCCTGTAAAGTTATATCTCCATCTACCTTGTCTTAGGTTGTAGGAAAGCATTGTGGTTCAAAGAAAATTTGTCCCAAATTTGGGGGAGATTATTGGGTGACAACAAGTGTGGTAAGACAAATAACAGCACACACAATAATATCAAAAAGCAATAAGTAAAAGCTGCTAAAATACAATAAAATAAAAAGAGAAATTAAAGAATAAAAGTTGAGTGTGTGCTGTTATCGAAGCTAAGCGAAGAAAAGTGCTGTAAATATTGAAAGGCAAGTAATAGAGCTGGAATAAAAGAGAAAAAGAGTTTATCTAAGGATGAATGCTCTCATAGAACTTAAGCTTTTGCATCCTAGAAAAACTATGAATTGTTTGCAGCCCAGCCTAATTACAAGCAAAGAAAAGTCCTTCGGATTCAATATTGTGTGTTTGTGACTGTATGGCATGAGATGAAATGCAAAAGTTGAGACTTATGTTGGTTGTTGATTGATAAATAGCCTAAACACTTGTGCTTGAGTGAAACAATGACTGTGAGGATTTGGCTTGATGATCCTTCCTTGATATCCGTCTTACTTGCTAGCTTATTTCACTTGTGTATGGGTTCAATCCTCTCACACCTTTGGACCTAATTCCCCTTCAACTTGACACTTCTTTTATACATAAAGAAGGGGTATCTAGGTTAGAGTTTGTGAAGAAATTACATGAGAGGGTTAGGAACCAAATAGAGAACCAAATAAAGGTGTGTGTGTTAGTCGTCATATATGACTAACTTTTGTATTGAAAAGCATTATGAAATTTATGTCTTTTTCCCCAATTTATAGTTATTTTTGTAGGTTTGTACATATTTTTAGGGTTAGTTTGATTTTTATGCAGAGATATTCCCTTCAATGTGAATTAATGTGTTTCCAACTTCAATTTCAGGAGAAAAGATGAAGAATAAGAAGGTTGTTATGGCTGGTGTCTCGTTAAGTGAGGCTTGTCCGCTTAGCGAGAATCATCCGCTAAGCGAGGCCCTCAGCCTGCTTAGCAAGTTGGGAGAATCTGGAGGAGAATATGCCAAGCATTTGGACGTTCAACGCATCATCAGCTCGCTCAGTGAGTCATTTGTCTTCTCTCGCGCTAAGCGCACCCAGCTCACTCAGCAGAAAATCACTTACTCGCGCTTAGCGCAAAAGTGGCGCTAAGTGAGCCTTCGAGGATAGAAAGCCCTTAAAAGCTAAAGTTGGTGAAAAATAGGGATATGCTTGAGAGCCTATGCAATAGAGCGACGTAACAGGGCAAGGGAGCACCAAAAACCTCAGCTTTCTAGAGGATTCTAGGTTTTAGAGTGATTTTTAGGTTCTTAGAGGTGGAGGAGACATCCCTACCACTGTGTAATCTGAATTTTGCTTCCAAAACCTCCTATTGTAACTGAAAGGTGATAACTTGCCATGGAAGGCTAAAGCTTTTGTTAGGAATTTTTGCTGAGCCTTGATGTAAATATTCTTTACTATCTATTTAATGTTGTTTTGATGTGTTCATTGCTTCTATCTGCACTTAATTCTTGCATGCTTTTGGTCTGATCATCCATTTGTGCGTAAAGTTAGGATTTTTAGCATTAGAAAATGTTTTGAATCCTTAGAACTGGATAGAGCAGGGCTAGATAACTGTATTGTCTGGACACAGAGTGCAGGGACTCTAGTTTTTAATATGTTGTGATCTTAATGTTGTTCGGTTAGGCTAAGTTCGAGGAGGGATCCGAGAGAGAAGTTTAATTAGAATTAGCCCATTCATGCGAGACATCGGTATTTGGGATAATTGTCCTTAGCATAGAACACAGAAACAACATTAGATAGAGAAAAAAACCATTAATTGCATCAAGTCACTTAGTAGAAAGGCCCAACATTTTAATCATCTGTTTATCTTTCGCATTTACTTAGTTAATTTTGTAGTTATCTCTAGAATTACAACCATATCCTGTTTTTATTTCCATTTCATGATGTTACACAAATGTCTACTTATTGAATGAACACTTTTCTGAATGAAACAAACTCCCTGTGATATGATACTTGGTTCTTACCGTTTTATACTACTTGTATGACTCAGTGCACTTGCTGATAAATTTCGCAGTTGTAAAGAGGAGTTGACAGTATGCAGTTAAAGGCAATAGAGGAAGGAAGGAGTTGGTGTTGAATGAAGGGGATTGGGTTTGGCTCCATCTTAGGAAGGATAGATTTCCTACTAACAGAAAGTCCAAACTTAGCCCCAGAGGTGATGGCCTTTTTTAAGTCTTGGAGAGGATTAACAACAATGCTTATAGGCTAGACCTCCTAGAGGAGTATGGAGTTAGGAACACCTTTAACATTATTGATTTGGTTCCTTTTGTAGGTGTAGCTAATTCAGATGATGAGTGGTCTGCAGATTTGAGGACAAATCCTCTTCAAAAGGGAGGGGATGATGCAATCCTCCCAAGGAGGGGACCCGTCACCGAAGTCATGGCTAGGAGACTCCAGGAAGATTAGGCCAGGGATGCAGGAGAAAACCCTAGGGTTCTCATGAGCCTTAGGATAGATTTTGGACCCATGGACTAAGTATGAGCCCACTTATCTTTGTACATATTAGATTATGTTTTCATTATTTTTTGGCCTTGTATTTAGGGCTTTATAGTGTAGGGAGGGTACCCCACAAGTTTAGGGTATCCTAGTAATGTAGGATTTTTCAGCCCTTGTATTTTAGGGCACCTAGACTAGTTTTTGTATTAGGGGTAGTTTTGTAATTTTACATGCATTAAGTGCACTATTTGTTGTGTGTGTTGGGAGAGAAATTTAATTGAATTGGCAGAAGCTCAATCCAATTAAATTTTGAACCAGCCTAAGGGGGAGGTGAGCATTTGCTTACTACACCCCATTGTCACATCATATAGTCACACTTTGTGCATATTCTTCACGCTTTACATGTCTCATGACACCTAAGCAGACTTAGTAGAGAATCTTGGATTTGATCTTGGATTAGTGGGTTGAACCATAGCTGAAATTTACTAATCATAATTAGTGAAATTTTGGCTCCGATTTGACTCCACAAATTCAAATTCAAATTTAAGTGAAATTTGAATAGAAATTCAAATTTCCCTCCAATTTTGTGTTACACTTAGGCTATAACTAGAGGTCTTGTGTGTGCATTTTGCAACTTTGATTATATGAGAAATTAGACTTCAAAGTTCAGACCTCATTCTCCCTCTTCTCTTTCTCAAAATTTTATTCCCCTCTCTCCCTCTCCCTTCACTCATTTTCTCCTACCTTCAAGCTCTTATCCATGATTTCCTATGATGGTGAGTTTGTTCTTGACTCATATTCTCCTTGAAGTGGTGTCTCCAATCACCTTTCCTACAAGCTCTACATGGAGCTACATTACCGGTGATTTTAATTCAACAATTATAATTGTGTTTTAATTTGAAAAGTGTACTTACTTTATTTTAGTTGTTTATTGGTGGTGGTTATGGTTATGTATCTAACCTTATTTGTGAACCCAATTCAAACATAAATGTAATAGTTCAGGCATGCCATATGTGGATTAGATTGGATCATAAAAAAGTAACACAACCATTATTAGATCGTGGGTCAGATAGTATACTCTTAATCTTCATGAATCTGACCCTAATCCGAGCTACCTTAGTTTTCTTTTTTCCATATTATTTCTATTTTATTTTAATAATTTTTAAAAAAAATTAACAAGGAACATGTAAATATATGAATAATGTAAAATTTCTTCCTTTTGTTTAATACTATTTTGATTTGATTTTTATAAATATTTTCATAAAATATTAAAAATTGTAAATAAATATCAACTTGATTGTAATGTTTAAAAAGGACAATATTGATGCAAATTAATGAATATTTTAAAAAATAAAGAACTAAAACAAATTTCAATAAAAAATAAATAAAGGATAAAAAATATAGGGAAGCCTTCTTCTAATTAAAAGTTTAGAGAGGAAGACACTCTTTCTTGCAAAGCCCACCTACCAACAACAAAAATCTAATAATCAACTCCAAATCATAGTGTGTAAGCTGAAGATTCAGTTAAATGTGTCTACTACTATTGCCAATGTTTTTTTAAAAACACATTTTGAAATGTTATAAACATAAAATTTAAAATAATTATTTTTTTAATGCCATATATTCATTATAAAAGTTCTTATGTTGAAATATATGTAAGCATAAAAGTAAAATACTAAAATGTTATTGTTCCTCTCATTAAGCTTTTATAAACTCAAATTTCAAACCATAATTTAAAAGTTATAAAAATTAAACTAATTCATATCCACATACTCATACAAACCACAATCAGAGTACAAGTTGTCTCTGCTTTCACGACTTGCACTTTGTTAATTTCAACAACAAACTAAAATTAAGTATGGTTGATATCATTTTCTATATTTCATCATTTTTGTTCTTATTCTTTTTGTTTTTCATTCGATACTCTTCAAACGAGGCATAAGAAATGACAAAAAAATAAATAAATTTTATAGAGCATTGTATCTAGTTGTGCTCAACACACAAAACCAGGTGCTAGCACATGGCAAGAGACCAATTTTATATGTAACCATACTTTATATTGGAACAAGAACCTTGTATCACCAGGTTGTTTTTATTCATACATGGATGTATAACATAAACATTAAAGCAAGCTCAAAGAATAAATTATTTTGAGGGAGGGAAAATGAAACAAGATTTGTCATAACATTAAACATCAACGTGCTTGTGACATTTTTAATTTGCTTATTTTACTCCAGATAAAATTCTCCCTAGTTTGTGAGAAGTACATAATAGAAACTTCATTATGAATTATAAAACTTGTTATACATTATAGCCTTAAGGAAGTTTCAGGGCAACCCTGCCAAAGTACAAGGGAAATGGCATACAACCTAAGACTACCAGATTCTATGGATTTTGTTTGCTTAACAGTACCACAAAGTCATATTACTAATTACAACCACATTACATTTTTGAAAACCAAGGCAGTTAAATGATGGTACCAACCAAATCTGTCATTTTATTACTCTTGTGGTACAAAAGTATATCTAGGGATTGGAGCCTAGCCTCCCCAAACAACCACCTTGATTACTCTCGAATCAGTAATTCCAAGCAGTCAGTCTCTATTTATAGCTAATGACTAACTAACTAAATGCCTTTAACTGACTTAAACAGTTACAAGGCTAACTACTAAATTATAACTGATCTTAGTCAGCTACCTAACCCTGGTTCTGGCTGCTAATCTGGCTTCCTCTTATACTGGCCATATGTCTTTCCTTTATACACTTGCTTAATTGGTAGCCTAACAATACTCCCTCCCAAGAGAGCCACCTTGTCCTTAAGGTGAAATGAAAAAAAATTGTTGCTTCATAAAATCAACCAATTCCCATGTGGCTTCAAAGTCAGGTAAATCTTTTCATTGGATGAGCACTTCAGTTGTGCCTGCAGGGTGGTTTTTGACAACCTTTACAACTTGAGGCTCCACCCTTAGTTCCAGCTCATCAGTCAGCATGGGAGGCAAGGGTTGGGGTTTCATCGCAAGAGCAATGGCTTTCTTTAATAGAGACACATGAAAGACTGGATGAACATTACTCTCGAGTGGTAGGTTGAGATGGTAAGCTACTTTACCAATGACCTTAGAAATCCGATATGGTCCATAAAATCGAGGGTTTAATTTCTCATTCAACTTCTTAGCCAAAGATTTCAAATGATATGGTTGTAATTTCAAGTAAACCCATCATCCACAACCAAGTTAACATCCCTATGGTGCTTATTGGCTTAGGCTTGCATCTAGTCCTGAGCCTTAAGCAAATCAGTTCGTAGTTGGTCCAACAAGGAGTCCCTATCTTGTGTCAGTCTGTTGACCTCCTCTACTGCTGAAGGAACAGTGGTGCCTTTAAGCAATTGAGGTGGGTCTCTGCCATAGAAAGCCCTAAAAGTAGTGAGCTTAGAGGAACTATTATAGTTAGAATTAAACCAAAATTTTGCCTAACTTAAGCAAGAAGGCTAGTGCTTCAGTTTTTCTCCTGTAACACACCTCAAGTATGTTTCTACTCCTCTATTGACCACCTCAGTTTGGCCATCCATCTGAGGATGATATGTTGAACTAAATTTCAATTTAGTTCCAGCATATTTGAATAATTCCCTCCAAAATTGACTCAAACAAATTTTATCCCGATTAGAAATGATAGTGTTTGGAAACTCATGTAATTTCACAATCTCCCGAACAAATATATCAGCTATGTCCTTTGCAGTGAAGGGGTGACTAATGGGGATAAAACGAGCATACTTAGTCAACTATCTACCACAACCAGAATTGGGTTCTTCCCTTTTGCTCTCGGTAGTCCCTCTATGAAATCCATAGTTATATCAAACCAAACATGTGTAGGGATAGGAAGAGGTTGCAACAAACCTCCCAGGGATAGGGCCTAGTATTTATTCTGTTGGCAAGTTTCACATGCAACCACAAATCCTAATATGTCTTATCTCATACCCTCCCAATAAACTAAGGTTGTTATCCTTTTAAATGTTCTAAAACAACCCTGAATGACTCCCTACAACATAGTTGTAATACTCTGTCATAATTGTTTGCACCTTGGGAGATGTTTTAGAAATTACTAACTTGCCTTTATACCATAATTTTTTATCCTGTAAGGAGTATCTGGATGTGCAGATCCATTTACCAATAAATCTTGCATAATTTTCTTCAGTTTTAGGTCAGCCAAAACTTCAGAATCCCGTTCTTCCTCATCAAAAAATCTGATCATAGAAATGGCTGAATATGTCATTCTTCTTGACAAAGCATCAGGTTCCTTATTCTCACATCTTGGCTTGTACACTATATCAAAATCAAACCCCATTAGCTTTGAAGTCCATTTAAACTTATCTTCACCAAGTAATCTCTGATCAGTTAAAAACTTCAGACTTTTTTGATATATTAATATAGTGAATTTGTGGCCCATTAAGTAGTGTCTCCATTTCTGTATTGCCAACACAATAACCATGAATTCTCTCTCATAAACTGATTTTTTTTAGCCCTATCAGAGAGAGTTTGGCTTAGAAAAGCCAATGGTCTCCCCTGCTGCATTAACACTCCCCCTAATCCTTTATTAGACGCGTCAGTCTCCACAATGAAGGGTTGAGTAAAATTAGGTATAGTGAGAATAGGAATTTCTGCCATTACATTCTTCAATTTTCTGGTAGCTTCCTTATCCACCTCATTCCATTTAAAACCGTCCTTCTTTAGCAAGTTATACAAAGGTCATGCAATCCTACCATAATTCTGAATGAAACGTCTATAATACCCTGTGAGACCCAAAAATCCCCTTAAGGATTTCACATTGCTAGGAGTAGGCCAGTTTCACACGACCTCCAATTTTTGGGGATCTGCAACTACACCTTCCCCCAAAATTATATGCCCCAAATACTCTAATTGACTCTGCCCGAAACTGCACTTTTTCTTGTTGACCAACAACTTATTCTCAGCCAACAGGGATAGGACAACTTTCACATGATTTTCAAAGATAAATAAGTCTTACTGGATTTTCATTCCTTGGATTTGCAATTTGACATTCTTGCAAACTCCTTCACACCTGATTTTTCATCCATCCCCTACTTCCATGGTATATGGTTTAATAGGTGTAATTGGTATTTGTTGTTGTTTCACTATTGCATTAGGAATGAAATTATGAGAGGCACCACAATCCATCAATACAATGACTTTGTTTTTGACAATATTGCCCCAAAGTCTGATGGATTTCTTTGAAGTCAATCCTGACATGCTATACAAGGAAAACTAAATACTTTGCAGTTATTTCTCATGTATTGCCCCCACTTCCATTTCGTCTTCTTCATCTTGTCCTTCTCCCAAAATAAGGACTTGGAATTGTTTATTAGGGCATGTATGACTAGGGCCAAATTTCCCATCACAATGATAACGAAGTCCTTTTTCTGCCCTCTCCTAGAACTCAGCATTTGAAAGCCTCCTAAAAGGCCTAACTCTGTATGCCCCAAGGGACTTCACACTATTTGATTCTGAGCTCGAACTTGTCTCTTTTGTTTTTGTCGTGGTGCCTTTGTTTCTTGGATCCCATGTCGTAGTTCTTCAGGAACTGTAACTTCTAGTTGGACCACCTTTGTTTCCTCCAACATTACCTTTTTCCATTAGTGAATTTTCTCATCTATCCTTTGTGCATAGTCCATCAGTTCAGGGAGGGAGTTTACTGGATGCAACTTCAGCTCTGCCCTCACCACCTCTTTCAACCCATTTAGAAATATGCCTTTCAAATACTCAAATTTTATTCCTCTCAATGGACCTGCATACAATTCAAACTTCTTGCGATATTCTTCTACTGTCCCTTCGAGTTTCAGACTGACTAGTAACTCGTAGGGGCTTTGGTTCATTGAAGGCTGAAATCGTTGAATCACAACTTGCTTGAAATTAGTCCAATTAGGGCTTTTCACGCGAAATTCCCACCACTGGTACCAGGTCAGTGCCTTTCCTTCCATTACAACCATGGCTACTTGGATTCGATCTTCTTCCTCTACACCTTTAATCTCGAAATAGTTTTCCACCTTATTTGTCCAGCCAAATGCATCTCCTCCGTAAAAAATTGGAATCTCAAGTTTCCGCCACTTTACCTCTCAATCACGATTCTGATGTTCTACGAGGTTGTGATTGTCGCTTGCATGATCGATGCTTGACAAGTTCCACACCGCCGCCATTAGCTCTGCCATTTGTGCCTTCAGCTTCGCTCGGTCGATGCGTTCATCTTCAAACAATCACTTCAGACTTGCAACGTCCTCATTCGTGTCGATCATGCCTTCAAAACCTCGTTCTAGAAATTCCACACGTGCATCTATGTTTCCTCGCGTTGAAACCATGAATAGCTTCACATCTCAGGATCGAAATTTTGCCCTGATACTAGTGATGGTACCAGCCAAATATCTTGTTTTATTACTCTTGTGGTACAAAAGTACATCTAGGGATTAGAGCCTAGCCTCCCTAACCAACCACCTTGATTACTCCCGAATCAATAATTCCAGGCAGTCAGTCTCTATTTATAGCTAATGACTAACTAACTGCCTTTAAATGGCTTAAACAGTTACAAGGCTAACTACTAAACTGTAATTGATCTTAGTCAGCTACCTAACCCTGGTTCTGGCTGTTTGGTTGCTGCTGTGGCATCCTCTTATACTTGACATATGTCCTTACACTTGCTTAACCAGTAGCCTAACATTAAAATCTAGCCCTGTAGAAAGAATAATAGAATAAAATAAAAGGAATAATCAAAAGGAGGATCAAATGTGATGTGTTCAAAAATATTTTTATACCTTAGCATTTCATAAGGAAGGGGGCATAGTCTCCAATCTGCACTCTGGTATCTGCAAGTAATTCACTTTTAAACCTTCCAAAGTTTAATTTTTTTAAAAAAAGAAAAAATCATCCAAGAAAGTTCAAGTGTAAAAAAAAAAAAAGACAACATACTCCTTGTTTGCAATAATGTTGCAAAAATAACAAAGAAGATACTCCAAACTCTTCCTCTCCAATTTTAACACCTTTAAAGCCTAATAAATTCAATTAAAATATATTAGTCTCGATGATATAATAATGGAAAAAATATTATAGTAATAAATTGCAAACATGTGAATGTGATCAAGGAATATAGGTTATGGTGATAAGAAATCATGTGCATCGTTTTATCAAGTTTTTCAGGTTGCTAAACAAACTAATACAATTTGTAGCCTTCATAAATAATATAGGAAATAATTTCAATATTGAATGAATAGTTGGGTCATTTTAAGCAAACTTCGTTAGTGTCAAACAAGTTACAAATGTAGATTCCAAAGTCTCGTTGAAGCCACACAACATCATTGTCTGCTCCATGCATAACCTAATTAACCATAAAAAGGGTCAACAAAATGAAACAAATATAATGAATTGAAAGAAAAATCAATCATGTGCCACTAACTTTTCTCTTGGAAGGGTCCTTAAATACTTCCTTGAAATAGGGTCGAATAGAACTGTGAAGTTTCAAAGTGTTAACAATAAAATCTGCAGTCCTTGTTGAGATTTGCTTCAGGCAAGTTAAGCCTTGGAAAGTGCGATATTGATTATGCTCTTAATCAACCTAAATATTCCAAATCATGAATCATTATATATAGTTGCACACATAATAGGTCAAGAAGGAAAGTTCAAAGTAAAACTTAATGCACAATGAAGTGATGTTTGTTTTTAATGCAAATTCATCAGTAGAATGCAGCTTAGCAGCCAACTCTTTCAAATCTTGGACGGTCTCCACAAGCCTGAAAGGGGTGCTTTCTATTGGGGGAGGCTTCACTGGCACAACATCCCCAACATCTATATCAACAAAACTCATAACAAAGAGGTTTTCCTGAAATAAATAATCCAATATTTGTTAAGAAGAGAATTGTTATTTTGAGGTCATTCAAGGAATAGAATGATATATTCAATAATCAAATATTACATAAGAATGATATCATATTATAAATATATGTTTTTAATTGAATTAAATAAAAATATTAGAAAAAATATATTTTTAGTTCTTATATTTTCATGAAATCTTGTTTTTTTGTCTTGTAGTTTCATACTATCCAATTTAATCCCTATATTTTTCATATTAAAAAATTTAGAAAAATATAAATTTAAGGTCATGCATAAAAAATTTAGGTCTTTATTTGAATTAAATAAAAATATTAGAAAAAAATATGTTTTTAGTCCTTATATTTCATGAAATCTTGTTTTTTGTCTTGTAGTTTCATATTATCCAATTTAGTCTCTATATTTTTTTAAAAAAAAAACTTATTTTTAGTCCCTCCTCACAGATGGTGTTGACATCATTTTCTATATGACAAATAGATTACATTGTTCATTTACCATGAAAAATCACAAAAACGACATTCAATAAACAAACAAAATCAGAAGAAGACATAAGAACAAATATGTAAGAATTGTTGAAAAATGACATCGATAGAAGACAAAAATGGAATCTTTAAAAGTTATTGTTCGATGTGTTTGGGGGAGAGATATTAATAACTTTTTTTAAGAAAAATAAAACAATTTTCCACGTCATTTTAATCAATTTTAAAAAATACACTATGTTTGTCACATCAGACAAAACTTAACGTTATTTGTGAGAATTATATGAGGATGGACTAAAAATAAGTATTTTTATAGAACATAAAGACTAAATTAGATTATATGAAACTTCAATGACTCAGGTTTGGAACTAATTTTCACACAACCCCACTGTCGGGATTTGCCAAACAATGTATATGGTGAGAGAAATATCCCTCTCACGTAACTCTCTTCGTCTCGCATACACCCAAACTTGTTCTAGTAAAACTACAATCCTTGACTCGTTAATCGTTGGATTGTCATGAAATTTGAACACCAAGTTAGGAACTCATTTCTGCACATCAACATCGTTGGGATTTGCAATATAATATCTGTGGATAGAGAAATATCCCTCGTACCTAGACAATGAAATTGAGGCTCCAATCTGTTCTCCTTCTCTCTAACGCTTGGGAGCCCTAGCAGAGCAACAAGAGAAAAAGCTTGAGGAATCTTAGGGAACCACTAGAGATGTCACTATCACTGTCGGACTACAGGCATGAGCCCGCTTAGAGGTAAGGGATGAGTTTACCACAATTGGGTTTAGAATGAACATGTGCAGGGATCCTTAGAGGATTAAATTGGGATTCATTTTGGGATATTGACTGTATTATAATTCCGCCTTTACGATTATAATTATGATATTATTATGTTTGATGGGTCAATTGATATCCTGATGCGAATTGGTTGATAAAATTGAGTGCTCTTAGTGTTTTCGTGTTTTTGACCTATGATTTTGATTCATTTGATTTTGATATGATTATGTGAGATTGTTTGAGGGGTTTAATCATATGAACATAACATATTAATATTATTAGTGTCTGACATGTATATGATGCATGAGGCGTGATAACGTGTTGTCTTGGGATTATGGAAGTGTGATGAATTGTGTGTAAGTGACAAGTTGAGTATGCATTAAATTGTGAGATCACACATGTATTGAGATGTTGTATACATTGAGTTGTGAGCCATGAACCATACAATCACACGATTGTAAGACCTTTTAAGGGCGATGAGTTAATGCGCTACAAGTATTGTGATGAGATGCGTTGTAGGAACCCAGTAAGTTTATTCACTTTGAGGCACAACGAGTAAAAACTATTTTAAGAACAATTAAGGAGTTGTGTGTTTTATATAGTTCATAGATAGAGTTTGCGTGCTAAAATGTTTTCTAGGTTGGACCTGAATCAGGAGAGAGAGGATCTGACAGACTATTCAGAGTCTAGGCCTTGGGAGTAAATACACTTGGTTTGAGTGCTCCTTTAAGTTTGTGCCGATCCCACATGGTTTGAGCATTCTCGCAAAATAATGTGACCATGAATTGTCTTCCTATGATTTTACTTAGTGAAAGTGACCTGACTTACCAGTATGTGGTCTGTTTTGTCATATACTCCTAGGCGCCCGACGAGATTTTTAACTAACATGGTACCACATTGCATATAGGATTGAGTCTTAGTATATTTGTTGCACAACGCTTGTGTATTAATCGATATTGATTGGTTGAGTGATATTGTGTTTTGATCCTTGAGTACGTGAATGATGTGAAAATGAATGAGAGGTGTTGTGTTTAGATGTGATGTTACGTGCCAAGTGATGGAATGATGTGAACTATATTTAAGTAAGTTGTATTTCATTTATATGATATGTATATTTACATGTTGTCTTGTTTCTCTCTATTAGTTAGGAATGTGATAAATCACTCCCTGTGTGTTGTTTATGTTTGGATCCTATGATAATCTCGAACCTTGTGTTCGTGGAAGCAGATGACTAGGTGGATTGCTTTAAGAAATCTTGTGCTGGAGGACGTCAGGACATAATGCTCTGATAAGATGTGATATTGGAGCATTGGTTTATGTATTAATTGCATGAAGTTCTGAACATGTAGTTTTTATCATTTTGTCTCACATGTCGAGTCTTTAGTTCATTCCTTGGAGTTTTGTTTGGTGATTAATGCGAATGTGTACTTTTTACCCTTGTTGACTTACTTACGATTTTATTGAATAAAATTGATTTAATTAGATTCTGCATTTTATGTATGTTGGGGTAGAGGGTGTCACAACTCATTCCAAGGATCATGGTTCTAGTCCTTCCTCAAGTATTTCTTTTACATTCTAAAAATTTAACAGTTAACAGTTAAAATTAGCTTTGAAGACTCAAATAGTGAATTTTGAAATATAGGGAGACTCGATTAGTGAATTAAAAAAATAGGGGGACCAATTTGGTGAAATAGGCAAATAAAGGGATGAATTTTATAATTAAGCCTTAATTTAACATATTCACTAACCAAGGTCCAATAATGATTTATTAAAGTTCGAAGTGTAACTTATGCATTCATCACTTTTCAATATGACTTTAGTGTAACATATATAAATGTGATGCATGTTGATAAATTAATAATTTTTTATTTTATAAAAAATATTTTTAAGATTAAATATATATTTTAAAAATAGTAAAATTAATTATATTATGAGAAAAAAAGGCATGCACTAACATATATAAATGTGTACTATACTCACTTTTTTTAAGATACCACTTTATTTTTTTTGAGATACCACTCGCACTTGATTATGTAAAAGAGTCTAAGTTTAATTTTTTTAATTTCATACATTACATGTTAAGCTCTTTTTTTAATTATTTTTAATAAAAATAATTATTAAATATTATATTGATAAAGTTATAAAATAATTTGAGAAAAATTAATAAAGATAATTGAGTTATAATTAAGTTAGGAAAAATTAATAAAAATAATTAAATTATAATTTTCATTAGGGGATAGAAATAGCCTTAGGTTCTGTTGGCCCATACTTTTTTGGCTTAAAGTTAATTATAAGTTAAAGTAAAAAATTAGAACTTTAAAAAATAAGTAAAAATTGCTTATTATTTTTCATTTTTATACTTTAAAAACTCCTTTTAAATTAAAAGTTGGATAAAATAATTGAGTGTACAATCTATAAACATTAAATTTTCTAAAAATTATACTTTTTTTTGTTATTTTTTCTTTAAAAATAAATAGCTTTCTCTAAAAACAATTTTACTAAAGTTAAAACAAACCTAAAAGACTAAAAAAACATTTAGTAAAAATAAAAAAGTCTTAGTAAAAACAATTTTACTAAAGTTAAAATAAGTCTAAAAGACTAAAAAAACACTTACAAAAAATAAAAATAAACTTAGTAAAAATAAATAATCTTAGAAAAAAACAATTTTACTAAAGTTAAAGCAAGCCTAGAAAAACTAAAAAAAGATTTAATAAAATAAAAACAAAATTAGTAAAAAAATACACGAACACACTTAGGACAAAAAACACTAAAAATAAAACCACACAACGCACACAAAGAAACATAACACACAAGCACTCCACGTTTGGCAGTCCCTGCTCACGTTCGACGGTGCTGGTTGCCACCATGCCAAGCGCCACAACAGATTTGCCCTTGTTTCTTGGTCGCAGTCGCAGGTCTGTGCTCGCGCCACCAACCACGCCATCGTGCCACCGTGCCGCCAAACACCCTCCCAGTTGACTCGCAAAACCCTAACCCTCTCACACACTTGCCGCACCTTCACTTATTACTTAACGGGTACTTTTTCTTTCTTATACTCACTGTGGAATTTAGTATTTGGTTTGTCAATTTTGTAACTATTTAAGTTTTAATTCACTTGCTATTGCTTCCAATGCCTAATTTTCTTCATTTTGTTGATGCCTTAAAGCAAAGTTTAAACTCAAGCTCGGGAATATACTCTAGTCCAAGTTGTATTAATTATCCCTTGTGGTTGTTGAGGAAAGAGACTAAAAAGTATAGTGTATCATGTTATTGTTAGAAAAATAAAATAAAAAATGAAATAAATAAGTAAGAAGAAAAATGCAAAGCCTTTAATTAAATAATAAAATAACAGTAGCAAAATAAATTTAATTGACAGTACATGAATAATGCATTATAACATACAATAAGCAAAAGGAAAAAATAAATTAGGGGAATAAAGATATAGCCTGGGTTGAAGCGCGTAAACGCTATCCTTAGAGAGAAAACGCCCCAGTGCACTGGGAGGGAAATTTGATTGTGCTCCTCTCCCAAGATATGACAACCCGTTGGTTCCGATCGTGTGCAGCGAAAGGATCCCCGAACCTTCTGAACACCAATGCTCTTGCTCTCACAAAAATAAATCTTTTTATAGGAGAATAAAGAGACAATTTGTTGGGAGAAAGAAAACAGACGTTGCTCTATCATCTTTTTAGAAAAGAGGAAAGATATATATATATATATATATATATATATATATATATATATATATATATATATAGGCACAAATGCAACAAACAAAATATGATCGTTGGAAACCAACCTACAATTGTCAAAAACAAACATAACAAATTAGTTGACTCATTAAAACAAAATCTTAAGAAAATTTAAAATAAATATTTTATTTTATAAAATATAATTAATATATATTTATAAATTTTAAATTAAAACACAAATATTTACCAACATTCCCCCACATAATTTAAAATTTTAAGATATATTTTCTAAAAGATAATTTGTATAGAAACATGAGAGAAAGAGCATGTGATATTGTATTTCGGTATAAGGAACCTTCTGGGTTTGACCCTTATACCTAGTGTTTATGAACTTCCACCCAAGAAAAATGTAGTGACTTAATTGTCTTGAACTACATATTCTTTAACCGAACTTTAGTACACAACCCCTACAATATTGACGTTCAATTAGGTTCTAATCAGTGGTAGCACGTTACACGACCTTGCGCTTGTATCTTGTTTCGTGAGTGTCACTTAGAGATTAGCCTATATCTCACAGTGGCGGCCCCACCACCACACTCACTAGGTGAATCCTCAAAGAGTGGGTTGTGACCCCCACCCCTACAATAATTGTCATCAGATTCATTAAGAGGTATTTTTTTTTACCAAAAATACACATATATAAATACCTCAACCTTAATATTGTCAATATTTATAATACACCTCGTCATAGGAATGAGAAACAGAACAACTCCACCAAATTTTATTTTGGTGTACTTTAGTCAACAAACAATTTCGTTGTTATCCATTGAACTCCATTCATGGGATCACCAATCACACGGAGACGGGTGTCCATTGTTGTAACTAAATAATGGGTTTTAGTCTCATTCCCCTCGACGACTCAAGAGAAATGACACCATGAGAAATCAAATTTCTTATAGACTTATGTCTTACTCTTAAGTGTCTTCTTTTTTCATTAAAATTTTGCTAGTCACTTTAGATATAACAATTTGACTATCACAGTGCATTGGAATTGGAGGTATACATCGCATAATACATTTTTAAGAAATTTAGCCTCACTAGTAGCAATATTTAAAGCAATAATTTTTGCTTTCATATGAAATAATAATTTGACTAGAAGATTTTCATGATACTGCACAACCAGTTAAAGCAAAGACATAACCACTTGTCAATTTTATTTCATCAAAATCAGAACTTCAATTTTGTATCACTAAATCCCTCAATTACTTTCTAATCTACCAACTGCATGTGCAATATCAGACAGACCTAGAGAAGTTTATCAAATACAACAAAGAACCGATACTTTGAGAATATTTATGTGAAGAAATTCCTTTACTCAATTTTTTCTTTAACTTGATGGATGAGTCATAAGAAGTAAAAACATGTTTCGCATCAAAATAATTAAACTTCTTCAATAGCTTTTCAACATAATAAGATTGGGTAAAAGTCATGCCATCATTTTTCTTTATAAGCTTAATTCCCAAAATCACATCTACTTGACCAAGGTCTTTTATGTCAAAGTTTCTAAACAATAAGGACTTCACATAATTTATGAAATGCATATTACTACCAAATATCAATATGTCATCCAGATACAAACATAAAATGACACATCCATTATCATCAAATTGTTTCACATACACATATTTATCACTATCATTAATTTGAAAATCATACAAAAGAATAACTTAATCAAACTTTTGTGTCATTGCTTTGGAGCTTGTTTCAAACCATATAAAGATTTAACAATTTATTTTTTAAGGAAAAAGATTTTCAAAGAAAGTGACATCTCTAAATTGCATAATAATAACATTAGAAATTTCAGTCACTTCTGAATTAAAAACTAAAAATCTACAAGTAGTATTATGTAAAAAATATCCAACAAAATACAATTAACATTTTTTTTCAATTTTCCTTTTCTTATTAATAGGGATATTAACCTTTACTAGACACCCCCACATTTTAAGATATTTCAGATTTGATTCTCTTTTTCTCCATAGCTCATAAAGTTTTTTAAAATTTTTTTTATAAGGTACTCTATTAAGAATACGAAATGCAGAATATAAAGCTTCACCAAAGTGTTTATTTTATTATTTTTGTGTGTTATATTTTCAATGGCTTATCTTTTATCAATGAGTTATATATAAAGAGATAATCAATCAACATGTAGCACAAAATACTTGCAGTAATAATAATAACGTTAAACAATAGAAATTAAAAAACCAAACAACAAACGTCCTGATTTTAAAGACTTGTGTTCACAGGATCATTTGACCAAGTAAAAGATAACTTCCTAAGGCAGGAATGAAAGTAGTGAGATGCTTTTAGTTTTATTTTCACACAAACTAATTCTAAAAGCATTTTATCTTAAAAATACAATTGACAAAGAAAATATTTTTCAACAATCTCATACTAATTTAAAATTTCAGGAAATAAAATAAAATAATAAAAACATTTTTAATGGAACATAATGCATTGCATTTTCACCTGTAATTTTTTTTAGGCTAATAAAAAAAGAACAAAATCATATTCATGATAAACATTTTGATAAGATAGAATGCTACAGCAGAAAAGACTATGCAAGAAGAAAGTATAAAACATTTTCTCTCTAAAACGTTTTTCTCTCTAAGACTGTTAGAAAAAAAAATAAAAAATGAAAGAAATAAATAAGAAGAAAAATGAAAAGCCTTTAATTAAATAAAAAAATAACAGTAGCAAAATAAATTCAATTGACAACACATGAATAATGCATTATAACATACAATAAGCACAAGGAAAAAATAAATTAGGGGAATAAAGATATAGCCTGGGTTGAAGCGCGTAAACGCTATCCTTAGAGAGAAAACGCCCCAGTGCACTGGTAGGAAAATTTGATTGCGCTCCTCTCCCAATATACGACAACCCGTTAGTTCCGATCGTGTGCAACGAAAGGATCCTCGAACCTTCTAAGCACCAATGCTCTTGCTCTCACAAAAATAAGTTTTTTTATAGGAAAATAAAGAGATAATTTTTTTATAGGAAAATAAAGAGACAATTATATCTCTGTCATCTTTTTAGAAAAGAGGAAAGATATATATATATATATATATATATATATATATAGGCACAAATGCAACAAACAAAATATGATCGTTGGAAACCAATCTACAGTTGTCAAAACAAATATAACAAACTAGTTGACTCATTAAAACAAAATCTTAAGAAAATCTAAAATAAATATTTTATTTTATAAAATAGAATTAATATAATTAATATATATTTATAAATTTTAAATTAAAATACAAATATTTACCAACAGTTACAAGGATAAAATCTTATTTCAATGGCTTTGTTTCTCTTGTCTTATTTCAGTCAATGAAAAGTAGATAAAGTTCACTTTTCTTTTTAAGAAGAAAGCTAAAGTTCACATTGATCATTATTCCTTGAAGAAAAGAAAATGTGCTAAAAAAGAAACTAAAGCAAATAAATCAGCATGTCTCGAAAGTTGACAACACGGTATCATTTTGTTCTGTTTGGGAAAAAAAGTATAGCCAGTTAAACCAATTAGAGAAGATGAACTTTATTTTGGTTCTTGTTTGCAGGTTGTAAGCTGACAAGTTCTTTATCTGTAAGTTCTTTTTACACTCTGTTTTGGTTCTCTCTCTTCTTTTTTTTCCTATTAATTTGGACCACCAATCACTATAGTTAAACTTAATACCAAAGGACCAATCCTAATAACCAGTAAGGTTAGGCCTTGAGTGAATGTGGTTTCTCAACCTAAGGATTAAATTAAAATATGAATTTATGAGACATTAATATAATTAAGAACAATGCCTTCCAATGGTTAGCATTTGAAATACAAGTTTGATACATTTCTGCATTATGCAATTTGATTTTGCAAGTTACAATTATGATTCAATTTGTGCACTTTTATTTTCTTTTATACTCGCTAGTGATAGAGGATTCATAACAACAAATATCTTGAGAGAAAAGATTAAGTGTTTAGATTGTTAATTCGTCCATAGAATGATTAAGTACTAATCAACCAATCAAACAACACATATTTTGATTTGTTTTAAAGTCAAAAGTGGCTTGGTAGAACAAATAATATTTGATTATTCAAGCTCGGCGTAAAGCTAGTTGTTTAAGAGTTAGAAATGACAATGACAAATACTTTTAATTTTTAAAAGTTAGTGAAACTTGTGGTTTGTTAAGGACCGAACATATTCTTTGTTATATCTAACGTTTGATGTGAATTTGATTTTGCTTTTAAAAATATATTTTTGCAAAATCTATTTCGATTTTATGATTTTGTTTGTTTGGGAAAATTTTTATCTATTTTTTAGATGATAAGATTTGTGTTTTCAAAAAATATTTAATTTTTTTTTAAAATCACAATTTAACCCCTTTCTTGTGATGTTTGTCTTTACAAGGATATCATCCTTATTTTGACTTAACTCTACTTTCATATGTATTTGTGGGATGGGATAGTCTAGTAGATACATTTGGATGTATTACCTTTTATTATATAACTAGTCTGTAACCCGTGCATACGCATGGGTCACTTGGTTAGTAAAATTGCAATCACAGGAGTATAATTGAACATTAAATAGATATATAATTATAATGTTGATGAAACAGAGATTGTCCAGAGAAAATAAACAAAATATAATTACATATAAAACAAAATATAATTAGATATAAAGCGAAAATTATAGCCACTTCCTTTCTCTTCTGATGACTATTTCCCAAATTCTTTCATGTGGCCGGTAGTAGAATGATACCTCGTCTCCGTGATGGAAATCGTTTTTCCTGAGAAACTTGTACCATGGCCAGACAATGCTTTTATCTTTAATGTCGCGGTCAAGTGTAACGACGTCCCATTGCAGAGGAGGTGCATTCTTTCTTAAAATTGTCAAGTGATTCTTACATTGTTTCAGATATTTCCTTGCATGTGATGGGATTTCCTGCGTATCATTTATACAGATTAATATTGTTATTGAAATTCTCATAATAATGCAAGTTAATGTGATTGCATATTACCACTGGTTGGGGAGCACCCAGTATACATTGGGTTATTTCAGTTGTCCAGGCATGTAGATGGGAATGAAGTATTGGTCGACCACATGTCTGTTGATTCAGGGGAGGTGTAAAATGTAGATAAAAAATGGTGTTATCATCGCAGGCAAAGAAGTTGATGATAATAGACTCGTAGATTTTTAAATCTGCCCTGACGTCTGCGAGCCCATCTGCAAAAAAATATCTGCCTCGATGTTGCTGGACTCGTATTGGGTAGGTTGCTCCATTGTATTTGAACCGAACTTCGTGTGGGTAATTGGGTGCCCATTGTTCATGGTAAAATGCGGGTATCTCTATGAATGTTTGGATATAAAAAGCAAGAAATTGTATGAAAAGAAATAATATGTCAAAAGAGAAAATGAAAAAAGTTAAAGGAACTAAATCAAAATGATATAAACTTCCACGCGAAATCCACAGACAAAGTAAAATGCTATATATTTAAAGTAGTAATGTGGTGAATCGAAAAGCATGCAAATGCAATGGAAGCATGGAAGTCAACAGAAATAGGCAAAAACAGAACACGCAATGCAGGAAACAGGGAAAAAACATAACGAAGAGAAATGATATGATCAATCAAAAACCATGCAAATGGAATGTAAGCAATAACCAACAGATGCAAGGGAAGGAAAAAAAGCTTTTTGTATTTTAAACTATAACCTGGTCATTGTGGAAAGCTGCTCTGAATTGGATGATTGCAGGTGGTCTCACAATTGGATATCTGATCTGCATGAACAAAAGATTTACTAATGTCAAAAATTTAAAGCGAAAAAATAATGCATTGGAAGATATAAACTTTGTAAGAGTAGTTCCTTACTCTAGTTGAAGCGGTGGAGGATGAGATACTCATCTTGGGTTTTTCTGAAGTAAAAGTATGGTGATATGATGTTAAGATGATGTTTCCAGAGGAACGGGTAATATGGGTTAATAGTTGAGTGGACTTGGTTAATTGATTTATCTTTTCAATGGCATAAGTGGCGGTAGGTTTTTGTTGGAAACGGTGCAAGTAAATAGTTGCTTCTTGAATGCGAAAGGCAGTGATGATATGAAGAGCCTTAACGTGAATAGTTGTGGAAGTAACCGAACAGTTTTTTTGTGAATGGTTTCAGAAGTGATTGGACTTTAGTGCTGTTTGTGGTGTGCATGTAATAGTTGGGCCTTAAATGCGTTAATTTTTTGCATGAGGTTTTCGGCTTAATAGATTAATTAATAGATTAATAATGTAAAGTTCACCTAGTCATTAAACTATTTTACACGTTCCCATGGTTGAAGTAATTGCAGTATCAACTGTGCCAGCACCCATTTCTTCTCAATCAATGTCCCTGTGAAACTGTTGTGTGTGCAGTTTCTAAAAAATCAGTAAAATCGAGGCACGTTAGAAAATAGAGATGAAAAGGGAAGATAGAGTAAAAAAACTGAAATTCAAATTGAAATAAATTAAAACAAAATGAAAAGGGTTTTCTGTGAGGACTCTAATTCTCCCAGACAAACCAAGTTCCAAAGGATTGTAGTCCACTAACTTCTACTACCGCTATTTAGTCAGCCTTATTTATCCTTAGTTTTTTAACTTATAATGTGATTTAAAAGATAAGGTGTTTAACTGATCTAGCATATTTTGGTATTAATAAAATCATGTGTATGTGTTGTTGTATATATATATATATATATATATATGTATGTATATATATATATATATATATATATATTATATATATATATGTATGTATGTATTTTTCTCGATGTGTGTCTATGTGAAAGTGGTGATATGAATGGAATTGTCATTGTTATTTTAAAAATTATAGATTGGTTGTTGTTATTCTTGGTGGATTCTTAGTATTTAAAATCTATAGTATTGTTTGCAAGAAGTGATCACACAAGAGTAGAATTGTATATCGATTGTCGACTTCTCAATATTTTATATCAATTGTCTTCTATTTCACGTTGTTATAACTCACATTATATTATGCAGTGATTATAGTATATTGTACAATTGATTATTAAAGAATAGAACTGTTTG